>NC_092238.1:49715024-49788446 GCF_036320965.1 Panulirus ornatus | reverse complement strand
TTCACCATATCTCTTATCCTTACGTTACTTACTCGATCAAATACCTCACACCAATTTTGTCGTCAATCATCTCATTGCTGCACTCCCATCCTCCTGCGCACAACTCTATCCCCATAGCCCACGCTGCAACCATAAACTTTTTGAACCACTTATTCCTAAACATACCCTTTTTGCTTTCCGAGTAATGTTCTCGACTTCCACACATTCTTCAAGGCTTCCAGAATTTTCGCCCCCTCCCCCACCTTTGATTCCACTTCCGCTTCCATGGTACCATCCGCTGCCAGATCCACTCCCAGGATATCTAAAAACACTTTACTTCCTCCAGTTTTTCTCCATTCAAACTTACCTCCCAATTGACTTGACCCCTCAACCCTACTGTACCTAATTACCTTGCTCTTATTCACATTTGCTCTTAACTTTCTTCTTTCACACACTTTACCAAACTCAGTCACCAGCTTCTGCAGTTTCTCACATGAATCAGCCACCAGCGCTGTATCATCAGCGAACAACAACTGACTCACTTCCCAAGCTCTCTCATCCCCAACATATATACATATATATATATATGTTTGTATATATATATATATATATATATATATATATATATATATATATATATATATATATATATATATATATATATATATATATATATACTTTTGATCTACTATTTGCTGACAACTATGAGGCAAATGAATCACATTGAATTCCCATTTTCCCTTTGTAATGATGACATCGTGATTATAGATATAAGAATGAGATAGACGACTTACAACGGTCCGGTTATATATGAAAATGTAGAGGGAAGCTAAGATTCATCTGACACACAACTGTGTCTGGAAACAGTTTCATGGACTTCGGTGGCGTATCGGTCAGTGTTTTTTACCGTGACGCACGAAGACCTCACACACTATACTCCATCATTCCAATATACTCTACCCCGTGGAAGCCTTTCATCCTCCTGCACGCTCAGGCCCGATTGCTCAAAATCATTTTTCACCCCATTGTTCCATATCCAGTTCGGTCTCCCTGTTCTGCTTGTTCCGTCCACATCTGACACATTTCTTCTTTGTAAACCTTGTTGTATTCATTCTCTCCATACGTCCAAGCAGTTTCTGGGCACCGTGAATCTTTCTCAACTTAATTCATTTAATCACAACACATCACTTTACTCGATTAAATTACCTCACAACACATGTCCTGAAGCTTTCTATTTCCAGCATATCAACACTCTATAGTATTGCATACCTCGCATACATATAATGATATTGGGAAAGTTATGAATTCAACCTCACCCATTTTTGCCGTCGAAGATAATCTTTTTTCAACATATTTTTCATTGCACCGAGAATCTTCCCCCCTCCCCTATTCCATGACTCAATTCCATGGTTATACGGTATGTACTAGCTTTGACTTTCTCAAATTTTTCTCCATTGAAAGTCACAGCCTTCTAATCTGTCCCTCAACTCTACCTAATCTGATATCCTTACTTTTATTAACATCTACTCTCAACTTCCTTCTTTCACACATACCTTCGCCAACTTCTGTAGTTTTTCATTCGAATCTGCCACCTAATGTATCATCGGCAAAGAACAAATGGCTCAGTTCCTAGGCCCTCTCATTCCTACAGATTGCATACTCATCCCTCTCTCTAATGCCCGCATTTATCTTTGTCACTATACCATCTATAAACAAAATAAAGCACCATGATGACATCACATAATCCTGCCGCAGAACAACCTTTCCTTGGAACCATTTACTCTCCTCTTTTCCAACTCGTTCACATGCCTTATGCGCTTCATAGAAACTTATCACCGATTCTAGCAATTTTTCTTCCGTACAGTATATTCTTAAAACTTTCCACAAGGAATCCCTATCACCCTATCATATGCCTTCTCCAGGTCCATAAATGCCACATGCAAATCCATCCGCTTCGCAAAGTACTTCTCACACACATTCTTAAAAGCAAAAATCTACCTCCTTTGAAAACACACTGTTTCTCTCCAGTCTTATGCTTTGACATGCTTTCACTCTTTGAATTATTACTCTCCCCCACAATTGACCAGGTACATTCAACAAACTTTATTCCTCTGTAGTTTGAACACTTTATCTCCTTTATCTCCCCTTGCCTTTGCACAGTGGCACTATACATACATTCTGCAAATCCTCAGGCACCTCAGAATGACGCCCACATATACTGAAAATCATTGCCATTCATCTTACACCACAGTCACCCCCTTTCTTATTGATTTCAACCGCAATACCATCCACTCCAGCCGCCTTGCCACATTTTATTTCACGAAAGGCTTTAACAACTTCTCTCTTCACCGAACCACTCTCCATGGCACTCTCACTTCGCACATCACCCCGACTCAGACACCCTACATCTGCCACTCTATCATCATACACATTTACAATCCATATATATACTTATTACAACTCCTACTCACTTCATCACGACCTTTTTCCACTTCCCGTTTTGCCCCTGATGTTCCTATCTGTATTCTTGTTTTTCGCATATCATTTGTCTACTTCCAAGACTTCTTATTCTCCCTAAAGTCTATCAATTCTAGCTCATCCCATATCGCCTTCGTCACTGCTCTCACGATCGATGTCGCATTGTAGTTGTGTAAACATTTCTTGCAATTTTATCTTTTAAGATAACGTAAAAATCAACCTCACTACATCACCTGTTACTGCACCAGCACCAACCTCACTACCTCACCGATGACTGCACCAATACCACCTTCATTACATCACTTGTGACTTCACACAGACCACCCTCACAACATCACATCTGGCTACACCAACACCACCCTTACGATATCAAATGTGGCTATGCAAACACCACACTTCATTTCTCTGGCATTAGTTTTCTCATCATAACATATTGATCTAAATCAATTCATTTTGCAAGAGGAACTCAATAAAGATATGTGGAAAACCGATTTTAGAAGCAGCGAAGGTTTTCATGATTAGTTCTGTGACGATAATGACAGGGTCAAGACGTATAAACTTTTATATCTTAACTGTTAAATGAACCTGAAAGTGTTAACGTATATAAAGTATGATACTGTATTGTATCCTACAAAATTATTCTACTGAATTAGTTACTTCGATCCAACCCTCTTAAAAAAAATGGTGCATAAAACAGTGGTAAAAGGGTGAGGTGATATTCACGAAGCCTTTCCGGTATACGTTCCATCTTTGTTCCAGATGAAATTTGCTTGTGAGTAGAATTTTTTTCTGTACATGATTTCACTATAAAAAGCATTTGGCTTCGAGATATTTCTATGGACAACAAGCATCTTGTTTGTGTTTGAGGTATTTGCGATTTTATTGTATAATCTGTTTTTCTTTTAATATCTCAGATAATGATGTTCTCACATAGGAAAGCATTTCCTTTCCCTGCTACAGCAGAAGCCGCGACAAATTGTTGTCTGTGAAATTAACACAAGAAACTCAAAGTGACTGATTATCAATATGACAGAGAGAATTACATGAATTTTCTTAGAGAATTTGAGACTTATACATCACTGCAAACGTCAGTATGAAGTATATGTTGCTTGAAGCAACAAAAGAAACTTTGAGAAGGTTTATACTTATGTTAGAAACAATGAGCTATTATCCAATCAACTGATCCGTTAATTTCGGAAAATGGTGACTAGGTTCAAGATAGCAAAGCCACGGCAGAGATCTAAATTTTTTTTCTTGTATATATACTTACAGATGAAGATACAATTCGTCCCAAATGTCACAAATATAGTCCATTGCTAATTGAAGTAAACGTTTTGTAACATACTGACATAAAATGTTTACTATCAGCACGACACATAATGAGTGTAAACAAAACATGTAGGCCCATGTAAACTTATCCGAAGAAACTGTAGATGTAACACCGATACTCAATTAAAAGGAATAAATCTCTGGCTGGAAATTATCGTCCAGTCAATCTAATGCCAGTAAACTTATGGAAACCATCATTCAAAACAAAACAAACAAAACTGGATATCATCTAGAGTTCCATCACTTCATAAACGAGTCTCAGAATGGTTTTCTATGAACCTCTCATTTCTGAAAAATATGTTTGATTTCTTTTATGATATAATCAACAAGTATGATGAAAATAAAGTAGTTGAAGTCATGTAATTACATTTCCAAAAACAAAGAAAACACATTCGTTAAAGTTCCACATCAAAGTTAGACATAAAAGTTGTCACATGGTAGAAATGGAGGTTTCCTTCGTTGTTTAGGAACTTGCTTGATTGGGCTGTAAAGGAAGAGTGGTGCTTAATGGTCAAGCTTCAGATGGTTAGTCGTAACAAGTGATACTGATAAAGGTCTGCACTGTAAGATACTGCAATTTGCAGACAGTGGTATGTTAGGAAATAAATGAACAGCCGAGATGGAGGTCTGTAGCTTCAAACTAACATACACAAACTAATGGACTAGGCTTGTAGGTAACAGATAAATGTTAATATCTATAATTGTGAAGTACTGCATAACGGTAATAATATGAGAAGGAAAGTTATGTTATGAATTTTGTTGAGGTACAAAGGGTAATCGAAAAAAAAACTTGGATATGATAATCTCTGGTGATTTAAAGTAAGGTATATAGAGCACAGAAGTAGTAAAAAGGGTAGAGTTTTTGGATAATTGATAGGGCATCGAATGTAAGTCCAGAAGAAAATATTGTCAATCTTAGAAAAAGTCATTGGAGCATCCCCTTCTTCAATAGTGTGTTCAGTTTTGATCACCTTACTTATGAATGATAAAACAATAGAGGACAGAGATGAGCTACCATGATGATTCCCGGTGTGAGAAAAAAAATCCTGTGACAGCCACCTAAGCGACGTAAATTTATTTAGCTTAGAAAAGAGGTTAAGAGGTGATCTTAACAGGGTTACTCAAAATCATGAGAGGCTTCGATAAAACTGGATGAGTGTACCAATTTCTCTAGGAACGATGGATACAAACTCGTGGGAAAAAGATTTGACTCAAATGAACTTTTTCTTTACCAGGATTATTGATAACATAGAATTGACCAATGAAAATAGAGAAAAAAGGGGGATTAAGATTCGAGCTCGTAAATTTTTCTTGACATCCAAGACTGCTACCATTTGCGCCTCCTTATTCCCTTTTCAAATACCTTGTACGTCATTTTACTCTTACTACACTAATCGCTGAGTTTCTGATTTCCACAACTATTACAAACGGCCTTGTTAGGTTCCAGTGGTTTGTCGCCGTTTGATTGCCTTTGTATTCATTTCAAATCAAAGTATTTATGATCTCTAACAACTAAATATAGAAAACGGTTACTCTGTTTTTGACTTTTAGAATGACACCTCAAAAGCCAGCCAATGATATAGTAAAACTTCTTTTCAGTTTCAGTGTTCATGTCAGCTGGTGAATTAAGTCACTGATACTTTCCAGACTTTAATATTCTCAAAAGAAAAATTAGCCCAGAGGAGAATTTTTCTTTTGGTTAATTTCTTCCCTGACAATAAGAAAAAAGAAATAATTCATTAAACAACTTTCATTCTTACTTTTCTAATCAGTCTTTAAGCATGGACACAGCTAGCCAATAGTCTCAACCTCCCAAAATTGATTCACAATGTGCACTTCTAGTAAAAATCATCATGTTCATCATATGTAAAAAGTTTTATAGCAAAAATCACGTAGGACTGAATGAGACAATTCCGTTGAAGGAAAACATTAGTCTACATAAGAAAGCATCTGACAATTTGCCCTTCATGGAGGAGGGTGGTTTGTCTGCAGCATCTCCGGGAGAAGTCCGGGATGAGTTAGGAACTCTTTATGTCAGTTAAATAACTTCATTAGTGAACTAATTGCACCACTGTGAGACATTTACAACTTGGTTAACAAGCCCTTTGTCACCACCAGCTGACACTCTTTAAAACACCTTCAGGCCTTAAAAAAGCCTGTATACGTTTTAGCTATCTAGACAGAAAAAAAAGGAAATAGACCTCGTCTTTTCAGTTCAGTACCCTTTAAATTCGTCCTGAAAAGAGGATATTTTGGAAATAATTACACAAAGGGAGTAAGTCAAAAACCGAAGATGGAAATCATTTACGAACATCGATCGTTGACAGTGTTTCTAATATTCGAAGTATTGAGGAATAGTAGATAAATGAATTATCATGGAGACTGGCAGTGTAATAAATGTCCAAGAGCAAACTATGAAACACTTTAAACAATTACGGATGCTGGTTACAAGCAATTGTTGGGTGGTCGTATCAAATCTATTACATACTTATACAATATAGAACCATCCTTTTTATGATAAACTTTCAATAGTGTTCCACTTAAGAATCTGAAATTGTTTGCGTGCATGTTCCTTAATTCAATTGGTTTTCAACTGGTAACCAGTCATTAAATCAGAACAAGTCTTATGTAAATGAAACATACGAAACAGACACAAAAACTTTGAGTTATCATTAACGAATCGAGATAGGAAATGTAATATATTCATTTGCACCAAAGCTTAATCCTTCTCATACAACGGCTAGATCTATTTTCTATTTTACCAAAAAATTACAAAATTAAACATTAAGCTTTCTCTAAGCTCAGACAGAACACAAGTTGACCTATTAATCAGCTGACCATGATCGTGGAACCTTTAAGTATGATGGACTGGTTTTCTTTCTAGCCTGGAGGAGTCAAGCCAAGGCCATGCGATCAAACTCAATGGTCAAACCCTGGCGTTCAAGGATCGTACCATCATGTTAAAAGATGATATATCTTGGTGCACTAGGAGATAAGATATTTGCTTGGTGTTTCATAATATCTATCGTTGATTTCAAAGAGACTCGTTGCTTTTATGTGCAAGTTGGTAGCATTTTATCGTATGTCAATAAAGCAGCAGAGAGTTGGTGCCTTCTCTGTGGACTATTTTTTTCCCCAAATAAAGAATCTTAATCTTGCTCTTAAAATTGAGCAGCAGCGATAAATCAAAGTTCACTTAATGTAGCTGTGTTCACCTTTAGATATTGTAAGCAGTGTGTGTCATGTTCTGTTCCCATGTTTTATAGCAGCGACCAAATTGTGCTGGAAAAATGTGAAGACTTTTACTTATTCCTATTGCACAGTGCATCTCTAGCGATGCAAAGTTTGTAGCTGGCTTGAATATATCATTATGTGTTCAACGGAAATGAAAGACAATTACATACAATTGAGCAGTGTGTATTGAGAGTCTTCATTGTGTTGACTGCATTGTGAAGGGACCTGAGATACTTTCAATCAATGTTTCTAGTTATAGAGGGATGGGTGATCTCCAGAAGGCTGACGGGGAAGTATGATGCGATTGGGGTCTGGGAAACGTGATTTCGAATGGAAACATATCTGGTACAGTGGTGTTTAAAATGCTTGTCAAAATGGTTAATTTCTTTATTAAGCCCTTTAGTGGGTAAGATATCAAATTCTAAGAATATGAACAATGTAGATTTAGTCAACAAGCTTAACAATATCAATGTTACTTTTGATTTCAAACCAGTTACCTTTGATGTTTCCTCACTTTTCACACAAGTTCCAGTTGATAACCTTTTAGAATGTTTGTTTGATATCTTAGATGATATTCATTTATGTGTTTCAAAATCTGTTTTCACTGAACTGATAAAATTGTGTATAAAAGACTGTGTATTTCAATTCAGTGGAGATTATTATGTTCAAAAGTTTAGTATGGCAATGGGTAACCTTCTGTCACCTGTACTAAATAATCTTTATATGGAAATTTTTGAAAGAAAAAAAACTATTAATGGATATCTTACCTTCTAACGCAATTTGCTTTAGGTAAGTAGATGATGTTCTTTGTGTTTGACAAACAAATGAAAATATAAATATTGCTCCCACTACTTAGCAAGTTAGAACTTTCCATCAAATTTACTGTAGAAAATGAAAATACTGGTATTTTACCATTTTTAGATTGCATGATCCATAGGCAAGGAAACAAGTTTAAGTTTAGCATATACAGAAAACCTACCAATGTGTGCACATATATCCATTATTACTCATCTCTTCATGACAGAGTTAAATTATCATCATTTGAATCTATGTTTCTTAGAGCATTACGTATGTGCAGTCCACAGTATATTGATGATGGGGTTGAGAAGATATATTCCATTGGATCTAAGTTAAAGTACCCTAGATCTTTCATTGATAAATCACTTAACTTAGAAAACAAATTGTTTTATAGAGTTGAGGCCAAACCTCCCATTGACACCTAGAATCTTTTAGTTCTCCATTTGAATAATAATTTTACTTTACTTCCCATGTTGCTTAAATCCTTTAATGTAAATGATGCCTTCAGAAACAATAATACTGTTAAGAATATCTTGATCAGGAATTCACCAGAAAATTCTCCTGGGTGCACCTATAAAGTGCCATGTAGAAATTGTGAAAAGTTTTACGTTGGGCAGACTGGTTAGGATCTTTCTGTTAGACTTAAGCAACATAGATATAGTATAAGAACAGGACAAGAATCAACTGCCTTGTTTAGTCACGTTAAAAGCTGTTACCATCGTATTAACTGGAGTAATGCCATCTCAGTTATTAATTCTAACTCTATGACCACGAGATATATCATTGAATCTTCTATTATCAAATAAACAAGGAATTATAATCTTAATATTGGTGATGGTTAATGCAAATTGGATAACTTTATTGTTAACAGAATTTGTAAAATGATAAGTTTACGATACATTCGTTGTCTGTCTTGGACGATGGCATCTTTACCAAATGGCGTCCTAGCTACGTCTGTTCGTTGTATATCAACTGACTGTTATAATTCTCTCTAGTGTCTCCCCTACAAGAATTACACAACGTGCCCTTGGGAACTTGTCGTGTTTCATTTTCCCGTACACTCATAAGTATATATATATATATATATATATATATATATATATATATATATATATATATATATATATATATATATATATATATATATATATATGTATATATATATATATATATATATATATATATATATATATATATATATATATATATATATATATATATATATATATATATATATATATATATATATATATACATATATATATATATGTATATATATATATATATATATATATATATATATATATATATATATATTTTTTTTTTTTTTTTTTTTTTTTTTATACTTTGTCGCTGTCTCCCGCGTTTGCGAGGTAGCGCAAGGAAACAGACGAAAGAAATGGCCCAACCCCCCCCCCCCATACACATGTACATACACACGTCCACACACGCAGATATACATACCTACACAGCTTTCCATGGTTTACCCCAGACGCTTCACATGCCTTGATTCAATCCACTGACAGCACGTCAACCCCTGTATACCACATGACTCCAATTCACTCTATTCCTTGCCCTCCTTTCACCCTCCTGCATGTTCAGGCCCCGATCACACAAAATCTTTTTCACTCCATCTTTCCACCTCCAATTTGGTCTCCCTCTTCTCCTCGTTCCCTCCACCTCCGACACATATATCCTCTTGGTCAATCTCTCCTCACTCATTCTCTCCATGTGCCCAAACCATTTCAAAACACCCTCTTCTGCTCTCTCAACCACGCTCTTTTTATTTCCACACATCTCTCTTACCCTTACGTTACTTACTCGATCAAACCACCTCACACCACACATTGTCCTCAAACATCTCATTTCCAGCACATCCATCCTCCTGCGCACATCTCTATCCATAGCCCACGCCTCGCAACCATACAACATTGTTGGAACCACTATTCCCTCAAACATACCCATTTTCGCTTTCCGAGATAATGTTCTCGACTTCCACACATTTTTCAAGGCTCCCAAAATTTTCGCCCCCTCCCCCACCCTATGATCCACTTCCGCTTCCATGGTTCCATCCGCTGACAGATCCACTCCCAGATATCTAAAACACTTCACTTCCTCCAGTTTTTCTCCATTCAAACTCACCTCCCAATTGACTTGACCCTCACCCCTACTGTACCTAATAACCTTGCTCTTATTCACATTTACTCTCAACTTTCTTCTTCCACACACTTTACCAAACTCAGTCACCAGCTTCTGCAGTTTCTCACATGAATCAGCCACCAGCGCTGTATCATCAGCGAACAACAACTGACTCACTTCCCAAGCTCTCTCATCCCCAACAGACTTCATACTTGCCCCTCTTTCCAGGACTCTTGCATTTACCTCCCTTACAACCCCATCCATAAACAAATTAAACAACCATGGAGACATCACACACCCCTGCCGCAAACCTACATTCACTGAGAACCAATCACTTTCCTCTCTTCCTACACGTACACATGCCTTACATCCTCGATAAAAACTTTTCACTGCTTCTAACAACTTGCCTCCCACACCATATATTCTTAATACCTTCCACAGAGCATCTCTATCAACTCTATCATATGCCTTCTCCAGATCCATAAATGCTACATACAAATCCATTTGCTTTTCTAAGTATTTCTCACATACATTCTTCAAAGCAAACACCTGATCCACACATCCTCTACCACTTCTGAAACCGCACTGCTCTTCCCCAATCTGATGCTCTGTACATGCCTTCACCCTCTCAATCAATACCCTCCCATATAATTTACCAGGAATACTCAACAAACTTATACCTCTGTAATTTGAGCACTCACTCTTATCCCCTTTGCCTTTGTACAATGGCACTATGCACGCATTCCGCCAATCCTCAGGCACCTCACCATGAGTCATACATACATTAAATAACCTTACCAACCAGTCAACAATACAGTCACCCCCTTTTTTAATAAATTCCACTGCAATACCATCCACACCTGCTGCCTTGCCGGCTTTCATCTTCCGCAAAGCTTTTACTACCTCTTCTCTGTTTACCAAATCATTTTCCCTAACCCTCTCACTTTGCACACCACCTCGACCAAAACACCCTATATCTGCCACTCTGTCATCAGACACATTCAACAAACCTTCAAAATACTCATTCCATCTCCTTCTCACATCACCGCTACTTGTTATCACCTCCCCATTTGCGCCCTTCACTGAAGTTCCCATTTGCTCCCTTGTCTTACGCACCCTATTTACCTCCTTCCAGAACATCTTTTTATTCTCCCTAAAATTTACTGATAGTCTCTCACCCCAACTCTCATTTGCCCTTTTTTTCACCTCTTGCACCTTTCTCTTGACCTCCTGTCTCTTTCTTTTATACTTCTCCCACTCAATTGCATTTTTTCCCTGCAAAAATCGTCCAAATGCCTCTCTCTTCTCTTTCACTAATACTCTTACTTCTTCATCCCACCACTCACTACCCTTTCTAAACAGCCCACCTCCCACTCTTCTCATGCCAAAAGCATCTTTTGCGCAATCCATCACTGATTCCCTAAATACATCCCATTCCTCCCCCACTCCCCTTACTTCCATTGTTCTCACCTTTTTCCATATATTTATATATATATATATATATATATATATATATATATATATATATATATATATATATATATATATATATATATATATATATATATATATATATATATATATATATACATATATATATATATATATATGTATATATATATATATATATATATATATATATATATATATATATATATATATATATATATATATATATATATATATATATATATATATATATATATATATATATATATATATATATGGTTGGATGTTAATGTGCTGAGAGGTGCAACTGGAGGGATGTCTGATCATTATCTTGTGGAAGCGAAGGTGAAGATTTGTGGGGGTTTTCAGAAAAGAAAAGAGAATGTTGGGGTGAAGAGGGTGGTGAGAGTAAGTGAGCTTGGGAAGGAGACTTGTGTGAGGAATTACCAGGAGAGACTGAGTACAGAATGGAAAAAGGTGAGAACAAAGGAGGTAAGGGGAGTGGGGGAGGAATGGGATATATTTAGGGAATGAGTGATGGATTGCGCAAAAGAAGCATGTGGCATGACAAGCGTGGGAGGTGGGTTAATTAGAAAATGTAGTGAGTGGTGAAATGAAGATGTAAGATTATTAATGAAAGAGAAGAGAAAGGCATTTGAACGATTTTTGCAGAAAAGAATGCAAATGAGTGGGAAAGGTATAAAAGAAAGAGGCAGGAGGTCAAGAGAAAGGTGCAACAGGTGAAAAAGAGGGCAAATGAGAGTTGGGGCGAGAGAGCATCATTAAATTTCAGGGAGAATAAAAAGATGTTTTGGAAGGAGGTAAATAAAGTGCGTAAGACAAGGGAGCAAATGGGAACTTCAGTGAAGGGCGCTAATGGGGAGGTGATAACAAGTAGTGGTGATGTGAGAAGGAGATGTAGTGAGTATTTTGAAGGTTTGTTGAATGTGTTTGATGATAGAGTGGCAGATGTGGGGTGTCTTGGTCGAGGTGGTGTGCAAAGTGAGAGGGTTAGGAGAAATGAGTTGGTAAATAGAGAAGAGGTAGTAAAAGCTTTACGGAAGATTAAAGCCGGCAAAGCAGCAGGTTTGGATGGTATTGTTCACTGGTTGGTAAGGTTATTTAATGTATGTATGATTCATGGTGAGGTGTCTGAGGATTGGCGGAATGCTTGCATAGTGCCATTGTACAAAGGCAAAGGGGATAGGAGTGAGTGCTGAAATTACAGAGGTATAAGTTTGTTGAGTATTCCTGGTAAATTATATAGGATGGTATTGAGTGAGAGGGTGAAGGCATGTACAGAGCATCAGATTGGGGAAGAGCAGTGTGGTTTCAGAAGTGGTAGAGGATGTGTGGATCAGGTGTTTCCTTTGAAGAATGTATTCGAGAAATACTTAGAAAAACAAATGGATTTGTATGTAGCATTTATGGATCTGGAGAAGGCATATGATAGAGTTGATAGAGATGCTCTGTGGAAGGTTTTAAGAATATATGGTGTGGGAGGCAAGTTGTTAGAAGCAGTGAAAAGTTTTTATCGAGGATGTAAGGCATGTGTACATGTAGGAAGAGAGGAAAGTGATTGGTTCTCAGTGAATGTAGGTTTGCAGCAGGGAAGTGTGATGTCTCCATGGTTGCTTAATTTGTTTATGGATGGGGTTGTTAGGGAGGAGAATGCAAGAGTTTTAGAAAGAGGGGCAAGTATGCAGTCTGTTGTGGATAAGAGAGCTTGGGAAGTGAGTCAGTTCTTGTTCGCTGATGATACAGCGCTGGTGGCTGATTCATGTGAAAAACTACAGAAGCTGGTGACGGAGTTTGGTAAAGTGTGTGAAAGAAGAAAGTTAAGAGTAAATGTGAATAAGAGCAAGGTTATAAGGTACAGTAGGGTTGAGGGTCAAGTCAATTGAGAAGTAAGTTTGAATGGAGAAAAGCTGGAGGAAGTGAAGTGTTTTAGATATCTGGGAGTGGATTTGGCAGCGGATGGAACCATGGAACCGGAAGTGAATCATAGGGTGGGGAAGGGTGCGAAAATTCTGGGAGCCTTGAAGAATGTTTGGAAGTCGAAAACATTATCTCGAAAAGCAAAAATGGGTAAGTTTGAAGGAATAGTGGTTCCAACGATGTTTTATGGTTGCGAGGCGTGGGCTATGGATAGAATTGTGCGCAGGAGGGTGGTTGTGCTGGAAATTTGATGTTTGAGAACAATATATGGTGTGAGGTTGTTTGATCGAGTAAGTAATGTAAGAGTGAGAGAGATGTGTGGAAATAAAACGAGTGTAGTTGAGAGAACCGAAGAGGGTGTTTTGAAATGGTTTGGGCACATGGAGAGAATGAGTCGGGAAAGATTGACCAAGAGGATATATGTTTCAGAGGTGGAGGGAACGAGGAGAAGTGGGAGACCAAATTGGAGTTGGAAAGATGGAGTGAAAAAGATTTTGAGTGATCGGGGCCTGAACATGCAGGAGGGTGAAAGGCGTTACTTACTCGATCAAACCACCTCACACCACACATTGTAATCAAACATCTCATTTCCAGCACATCCATCCTCCTGCGCACAACTCTATCCATAGCCCACGCCTCGCAACCATACAACATTGTTGGAAACACTATTCGTTCAAACATACCCTTTTTTGTTTTCCGAGATAATGTTCTCGACTTCCTCATATTCTTCAAGTCTCCCAGAATTTTCGCCCCCTCCCCCACCCGATGATCCACTTCCGCTTCCATGGTTCCATAAATTTATAAATATATATATTTATATCTATATCTATATATATATATATATATATATATATATATATATATATATATATATATATATATATATGTATATATATATATATATATATATATATATATATATATATATATATACATATATATATATATATATATATATATATATATATATATATATATATATATATATATATATATATATATATATATATATATATATATATATATATATATATATATATATATATATATATATATATATATATATATATATATATATATATATATATATATATATATATATACATATATATATATATATATATATATATATATATATATATATATATATATATATATATATATATATATATATATATAGATATAGATATAAATATATATATTTATAAATTTATGGAACCATGGAAGCGGAAGTGGATCATCGGGTGGGGGAGGGGGCGAAAATTCTGGGAGACTTGAAGAATATGAGGAAGTCGAGAACATTATCATTAGCGTGACTCCTTCTGTTTCCCATTTTAGAAAGTTAATACAAGGAGGGGAGGATTTCCGGCCCCCCGCTCCCGTCCCCTCTAGTCGTATTCCTCGCGTGTCGTAGAAAGCGACTAGAGGGGACGGGAGCGGGGGGCCGGAAATCCTCCCCTCCTTGTATTAACTGTCTAAAATGGGAAACAGAAGAAGGAGTCACGCGGGGAGTGATCATCCTCCTCGAAGGCTCAGAGTGGGGTGCCTAAATGTGTGTGGATGTAACCAAGATGTGAAAAAAGGAGAGATAGGTAGTATGTTTGAGGAAAGGAACCTGGATGTTTTGGCTCTGAGTGAAACGAAGCTCAAGGGTAAAGGGGAAGAGTGGTTTGGAAATGTCTGGGGAGTGAAGTCAGGGGTTAGTGAGAGGACAAGAGCAAGGGAAGGAGTAGCAATACTCCTGAAACAGGAGTTGTGGGAGTATGTGATAGAATGTAAGAAAGTAAATTCTCGATTAATATGGGTAAAACTGAAAGTTGATGGAGAGAGGTGGGTGATTATTGGTGCATATGCACCTGGGCATGAGAAGAAAGATCATGAGAGGCAAGTGTTTTGGGAGCAGCTAAATGGGTGTGTTAGCGGTTTTGATGCACGAGACCGGGTTATAGTGATGGGTGATTTGAATGCGAAGGTGAGTAATGTGGCAGTTGAGGGAATAATTGGTATGCATGGGGTGTTCAGTGTTGTAAATGGAAATGGTGAAGAGCTTGTAGATTTATGTGCTGAAAAAGGACTGATGATTGGGAATACCTGGTTTAAAAAGCGAGATATACATAAGTATACTTATGTAAGTAGGAGAGATGGCCAGAGAGCGTTATTGGATTACGTGTTAATTGACAGGCGTGCGAAAGAGAGACTTTTGGATGTTAATGTGCTGAGAGGTGCAACTGGAGGGATGTCTGATCATTATCTTGTGGAGGCTAAGGTGAAGATTAGTATGGGTTTTCAGAAAAGAGGAGTGAATGTTGGGGTGAAGAAGGTGGTGAGAGTAAGTGAGCTTGGGAAGGAGACCTGTGTGGGGAAGTACCAGGAGAGACTGTGTACAGAATGGAAAAAGGTGAGAACAATGGAAGTAAGGGGAGTGGGGGATGAATGGGATGTATTTAGGGAATCAGTGATGGATTGCGCAAAAGATGCTTGTGGCATGAGAAGAGTGGGAGGTGGGCTGTTTAGAAAGGGTAGTGAGTGGTGGGATGAAGAAGTAAGAGTATTAGTGAAAGAGAAGAGAGAGGCATTTGGACGATTTTTGCAGGGAAAAAATGCATTTGAGTGGGAGAAGTATAAAAGAAAGAGACAGGAGGTCAAGAGAAAGGTGCAAGAGGTGAAAAAAAGGGCAAATGAGAGTTGGGGTGAGAGACTATCAGTAAATTTTAGGGAGAATAAAAAGATGTTCTGGAAGGAGGTAAATAGGGTGCGTAAGACAAGGGAGCAAATGGGAACTTCAGTGAAGGGCGTAAATGGGGAGGTGATAACAAGTAGCGGTGATGTGAGAAGGAGATGGAATGAGTATTTTGAAGGTTTGTTGAATGTGTCTGATGACAGAGTGGCAGATATAGGGTGTTTTGGTCGAGGTGGTGTGCAAAGTGAGAGGGTTAGGGAAAATGATTTGGTAAACAGAGAAGAGGTAGTAAAAGCTTTGCGGAAGATGAAAGCCGGCAAGGCAGCAGGTTTGGATGGCATTGCAGTGGAATTTATTAAGAAAGGGGGTGACTGTATTGTTGACTGGTTGGTAAGGTTATTTAATGTATGTATGACTCATGGTGAGGTGCCTGAGGATTGGCGGAATGCGTGCATAGTGCCATTGTACAAAGACAAAGGGGATAAGAGTGAGTGCTCAAATTACAGAGGTATAAGTTTGTTGAGTATTCCTGGTAAATTATATGGGAGGGTATTGATTGAGAGGGTGAAGGCATGTACAGAGCATCAGATTGGGGAAGAGCAGTGCGGTTTCAGAAGTGGTAGAGGATGTGTGGATCAGGTGTTTGCTTTGAAGAATGTATGTGAGAAATACTTAGAAAAGCAAATGGATTTGTATGTAGCATTTATGGATCTGGAGAAGGCATATGATAGAGTTGATAGAGATGCTCTGTGGAAGGTATTAAGAATATATGGTGTGGGAGGCAAGTTGTTAGAAGCAGTGAAAAGTTTTTATCGAGGATGTAAGGCATGTGTACGTGTAGGAAGAGAGGAAAGTGATTGGTTCTCAGTGAATGTAGGTTTGCGGCAGGGGTGTGTGATGTCTCCATGGTTGTTTAATTTGTTTATGGATGGGGTTGTAAGGGAGGTAAATGCAAGAGTCCTGGAAAGAGGGGCAAGTATGAAGTCTGTTGGGGATGAGAGAGCTTGGGAAGTGAGTCAGTTGTTGTTCGCTGATGATACAGCGCTGGTGGCTGATTCATGTGAGAAACTGCAGAAGCTGGTGACTGAGTTTGGTAAAGTGTGTGGAAGAAGAAAGTTGAGAGTAAATGTGAATAAGAGCAAGGTTATTAGGTACAGTAGGGGTGAGGGTCAAGTCAATTGGGAGGTGAGTTTGAATGGAGAAAAACTGGAGGAAGTGAAGTGTTTTAGATATCTGGGAGTGGATCTGTCAGCGGATGGAACCATGGAAGCGGAAGTGGATCATAGGGTGGGGGAGGGGGCGGAAATTTTGGGAGCCTTGAAAAATGTGTGGAAGTCGAGAACATTATCTCGGAAAGCAAAAATGGGTATGTTTGAGGGAATAGTGGTTCCAACAATGTTGTATGGTTGCGAGGCGTGGGCTATGGATAGAGTTGTGCGCAGGAGGATGGATGTGCTGGAAATGAGATGTTTGAGGACAATGTGTGGTGTGAGGTGGTTTGATCGAGTAAGTAACGTAAGGGTAAGAGAGAGGTGTGGAAATAAAAAGAGCGTGGTTGAGAGAGCAGAAGAGGGTGTTTTGAAATGGTTTGGGCACATGGAGAGAATGAGTGAGGAGAGATTGACCAAGAGGATATATGTGTCGGAGGTGGAGGGAACGAGGAGAAGAGGGAGACCAAATTGGAGGTGGAAAGATGGAGTGAAAAAGATTTTGTGTGATCGGGGCCTGAACATGCAGGAGGGTGAAAGGAGGGCAAGAAATAGAGTGAATTGGAGTCATGTGGTATACAGGGGTTGACGTGCTGTCAGTGGATTGAAGCAAGGCATGTGAAGCGTCTGGGGTAAACCATGGAAAGCTGTGTAGGTATGTATATTTGCGTGTGTGGACGTGTGTATGTACATGTGTATGGGGGGGGGGGTTGGGCCATTTCTTTCGTCTGTTTCCTTGCGCTACCTCGCAAACGCGGGAGACAGCGACAAAGTATAAAAAAAAAAAAAAGAAAAAAAAAAATATATATATATATAAGAGAGATGTGTGGAAATAAAAAGAGCGTGGTTGAGAGAGCAGAAGAGGGTGTTTTGAAGTGGTTTGGGCACATGGAGAGGATGAGTGAGGAAAGATTGACCAAGAGGATATATGTGTCGGAGGTGAAGGGAACAAGGAGAAGAGGGAGACCAAATTGGAGGTGGAAAGATGGAGTGAAAAAGATTTTGTGTGATCGGGGCCTGAACATGCAGGAGAGTGAAAGGAGGGCAAGGAACAGGGTGAATTGGAGCGATGTGGTATACCGGGGCTGACGTGCTGTCAGTGGATTGAATCAAGGCATGTGAAGCGTCTGGGGTAAACCATGGAAAGCTGTGTAGGTATGTATATTTGCGTGTGTGGACGTATGTATATACATGTGTATGGGGGTGGGTTGGGCCATTTCTTACGTCTGTTTCCTTGCGCTACCTCGCAAACGCGGGAGACAGCGACAAAGTATAAAAAAAAAAAAAAAAATATATATATATATATATATATATATATATATATATATATATATATATATATATATATATATATATATATATATATATATATATATATATATATATATGTATATCCCTGGGATAGGGGAGTAAGAATACTTCCCACGTTTTAACTACGCGTCATAGAAGGCGACTAAAAGGGGAGGGAGCGGGTGGCTGGAAATCCTCCGATCTCGTTTTTTTTTTTTTAATTTTCCAAAAGAAGGAACAGAGAAGGGGGCCAGGTGAGGATATTCCCTCTAAGGCTGAGTCCTGTTATATATATATATATATATATATATATATATATATATATATATATATATATATATATATATATATATATATATATATGTATACATCCCTGGGGATGGGGAAAAAGATTACTCCCCACGTATTTCCTGCGTGTCGTAGAAGGCGACTAAATGGGGAGGGAGCAGGGGGTTGAAATCCTCCCCTCTCGTTTTTTTAAATTTTCCAAAAGAAGGAACAGAGAAGGGGGCCAGGTGAGGATATTCCCTCAAAGGTTCAGTGCTCTCTTCTTAACGCTACCTCACTAACGCGGGAATTGGCAAATAGTATAAGAAAAAGGTATATATATATATATATATATATATATATATATATATATATATATATATATATATATATTTTTTTTTTTATACTTTGTCGCTGTCTCCCGCGTTTGCGAGATAGCGCAAGGAAACAGACGAAAGAGATGGCCCAACCCCCCACCCATACACATGTATATACATACGTCCACACACGCAAATATACATACCTACACAGCTTTCCATGGTTTACCCCAGACGCTTCACATGCCTTGATTCAATCCACTGAAAGCACGTCAACCCCGGTATACCACATCGCTCCAATTCACTGTATTCCTTGCCCTCCTTTCACACTCCTGCATGTTCAGGCCCCGATCACACAAAATCTTTTTCACTCCATCTTTCCACCTCCAATTTGGTCTCCCTCTTCTCCTTGCTCCCTCCACCTCCGACACATATATCCTCTTGGTCAATCTTTCCTCACTCATCCTCTCCATGTGCCCAAACCACTTCAAAACACCCTCTTCTGCTCTCTCAAGCACGCTCTTTTTATTTCCACACATCTCTCTTACCCTTACGTTACTCACTCGATCAAACCACCTCACACCACAGATTGTCCTCAAACATCTCATTTCAAGCACATCCATCCTCCTGCGCACAACTCTATCCATAGCCCACGCCTCGCAACCATACAACATTGTTGGAACCACTATTCCTTCAAACATACACATTTTTGCTTTCCGAGATAATGTTCTCGCCTTCCACACATTCTTCAAGGCCCCCAGAATTTTCGCCCCTCCCCCACCCTAAAATCCACTTCCGCTTCCATGGTTCCATCCGCTGCCAGATCCACTCCCAGATATCTAAAACACTTCACTTCCTCCAGTTTTTCTCCATTCAAACTCACCTCCCATTGACTTGACCTCAACCCTACTGTACCTAATAACCTTGCTCTTATTCACATTTACTCTTAACTTTCTTCTTCCACACACTTTAACAAACTCAGTCACCAGCTTCTGCAGTTTCTCACATAAATCAGCCACCAGCGCTGTATCATCAGCGAACAACAACTGACTCACTTCCCAAGCTCTCTCATCCCAACAGACTTCAGAGTTGCCCCTCTTTCAAAACCTCTTGCATTTACCTCCCTAACAAACCCCATCCATAAAACAAATTAAACAACCATGGAGGCATCACACACCCCTGCCGGAAACCTACATTCACTGAGAACCAATCACTTTCCTCTCTTCCTACACGTACACATGCCTTACATCCTCGATAAAAACTTTTCACTGCTTCTAACAACTTTCCTCCGACACCATATATTATTAATACCTTCCACAGAGCATCTCTATCAACTCTATCATATGCCTTCTCCAGATCCATAATGCTACATACAAATCCATTTGCTTTTCTAAGTATTTCTCACATACATTCTTCAAAGCAAACACCTGATCCACACATCCTCTACCACTTCTGAAACCACACTGCTCTTCCCCAATCTGATGCTCTGTACATACCTTCACCTCTCAATCAATAACCCTCCCATATAATTTACCTGGAATACTCAACAAACTTATACCTCTGTTATTTGAGCACTCACTCTTATCCCCTTTGCCTTTGTACAATGGCACTATGCACGCATTTCCGCCAATCCTCAGGCACCTCACCATGAGTCATACATACATTAAATAACCTTACCAACCAGTCAACAATACAGTCACCCCCTTTTTTAATAAATTCCACTGCAATACCATCCAAACCTGCTGTCGGTGGGTTGAACCGGGGCATGTGGGGCGTCGGGGGTGGGCCGTGGAGGGTTCTGTGGGCCTGGATGTGGAGGGGGAGCTGTGGTTTTGATGCGATGTTGCATGACAGCTGGAGGACTGAGTTGTGAATGGATGTGGCCTTTGTTGTCTTTTCCTAGCGCTGCCTCGCGCGCGTGGGGGGGGAGGGGTTGTTGTTTCGTGTGTGGCGGGGTGGCGATGGGAGTGAGTGGGGGCGGACGGTGTTGAGTTGTGAGCATGTGTATATGTGTATGTGTCTGTGTGTGTGTATGTGTGTGCGTTGGGATGTATGGGTGTGTATGTTTGCGTGTGTGGACGTGTATGTGTATGCGTGTGTGTGTGGGTGGGTTGGGCCATTCTTTTGTCTGTTTCCTTGTGCTGCCTCGCTGATGCGGGAGACAGTGACAAAGCAAAATGGGTAAAAATCAATAAATGTACGTGTATGGGTGATTATGTTATGTATGTATGTGTGTATTAGAGTGGATGAGCCGTTTTTTCTTCGTCTGTTTCCTGGCGCTACCTCACTGATGCGGGAAATGGCAGTCAGGTATAAAAAAAAAAAAAAAAAAAAAAAAAAATATATATATATATATATAATATATATATTTATATTATATATATATATATATATATTATATATATATATATATATATATATATATATATACAAGTATATATATAACTATATATAAGTATATATAAGTATATGTATATGTATACTTATATATACTTATATTATATATTTATATAGTTTAATATATATACTTGTATATATATAACATATATATAAGGGGAGGAATGGGATGTATTTAGGGAATCAGTGATGGATTGCGCAAAAGATGGTTGTGGCATGAGAAGAGTGGGAGGTGGGTTTTGATTAGAAAGGGGAGGTGAGTGGTGGGATGAAGAAGTAAGAGAAATAGTGGAAGAGAAGAGAGAGGCATTTGGACGATTTTTGCAGGGAAAAAATCCAATTGAGTGGGAGAAGTATAAAAGAAAGAGACAGGAGGTCAAGAGAAAGGTGCAAGAGGTGAAAAAAAGGGCAAATGAGAGTTGGGGTGAGAGACTATCAGTAAATTTTAGGGAGAATAAAAAGATGTTCTGGAAGGAGGTAAATAGGGTGCGTAAGACAAGGGAGCAAATGGGAACTTCAGTGAAGGGCGTAAATGGGGAGGTGATAACAAGTAGTGGTGATGTGAGAAGGAGATGGAATGAGTATTTTGAAGGTTTGTTGAATGTGTCTGATGACAGAGTGGCAGATATAGGGTGTTTTGGTCGAGGTGGTGTGCAAAGTGAGAGGGTTAGGGAAAATGATTTGGTAAACAGAGAAGAGGTAGTAAAAGCTTTGCGGAAGATGAAAGCCGGCAAGGCAGCAGGTTTGGATGGTATTGCAGTGGAATTTATTAAAAAAGGGGGTGACTGTATTGTTGACTGGTTGGTAAGGTTATTTAATGTATGTATGACTCATGGTGAGGTGCCTGAGGATTGGCGGAATGCGTGCATAGTGCCATTGTACAAAGGCAAAGGGGATAAGAGTGAGTGCTCAAATTACAGAGGTATAAGTTTGTTGAGTATTCCTGGTAAATTATATGGGAGGGTATTGATTGAGAGGGTGAAGGCATGTACAGAGCATCAGATTGGGGAAGAGCAGTGCGGTTTCAGAAGTGGTAGAGGATGTGTGGATCAGGTGTTTGCTTTGAAGAATGTATGTGAGAAATACTTAGAAAAGCAAATGGATTTGTATGTAGCATTTATGGATCTGGAGAAGGCATATGATAGAGTTGATAGAGATGCTCTGTGGAAGGTATTAAGAATATATGGTGTGGGAGGCAAGTTGTTAGAAGCAGTGAAAAGTTTTTATCGAGGATGTAAGGCATGTGTACGTGTAGGAAGAGAGGAAAGTGATTGGTTCTCAGTGAATGTAGGTTTGCGGCAGGGGTGTGTGATGTCTCCATGGTTGTTTAATTTGTTTATGGATGGGGTTGTTAGGGAGGTAAATGCAAGAGTCCTGGAAAGAGGGGCAAGTATGAAGTCTGTTGGGGATGAGAGAGCTTGGGAAGTGAGTCAGTTGTTGTTCGCTGATGATACAGCGCTGGTGGCTGATTCATGTGAGAAACTGCAGAAGCTGGTGACTGAGTTTGGTAAAGTGTGTGGAAGAAGAAAGTTAAGAGTAAATGTGAATAAGAGCAAGGTTATTAGGTACAGTAGGGTTGAGGGTCAAGTCAATTGGGAGGTGAGTTTGAATGGAGAAAAACTGGAGGAAGTGAAGTGTTTTAGATATCTGGGAGTGGATCTGTCAGCGGATGGAACCATGGAAGCGGAAGTGGATCATAGGGTGGGGGAGGGGGCGAAAATTTTGGGAGCCTTGAAAAATGTGTGGAAGTCGAGAACATTATCTCGGAAAGCAAAAATGGGTATGTTTGAAGGAATAGTGGTTCCAACAATGTTGTATGGTTGCGAGGCGTGGGCTATGGATAGAGTTGTGCGCAGGAGGATGGATGTGCTGGAAATGAGATGTTTGAGGACAATGTGTGGTGTGAGGTGGTTTGATCGAGTAAGTAACGTAAGGGTAAGAGAGATGTGTGGAAATAAAAAGAGCGTGGTTGAGAGAGCAGAAGAGGGTGTTTTGAAATGGTTTGGGCACATGGAGAGAATGAGTGAGGAAAGATTGACCAAGAGGATATATGTGTCGGAGGTGGAGGGAACGAGGAGAAGAGGGAGACCAAATTGGAGGTGGAAAGATGGAGTGAAAAAGATTTTGTGTGATCGGGGCCTGAACATGCAGGAGGGTGAAAGGAGGGCAAGGAATAGAGTGAATTGGAGCGATGTGGTATACAGGGGTTGACGTGCTGTCAGTGGATTGAATCAAGGCATGTGAAGCGTCTGGGGTAAACCATGGAAAGCTGTGTAGGTATGTATATTTGCGTGTGTGGACGTGTGTATGTACATGTGTATGGGGGGGGGGTTGGGCCATTTCTTTCGTCTGTTTCCTTGCGCTACCTCGCAAACGCGGGAGACAGCGACAAAGTATAAAAAAAAAAAAAAAAAAAAAAAAATATATATATATATAAGAGAGATGTGTGGAAATAAAAAGAGCGTGGTTGAGAGAGCAGAAGAGGGTGTTTTGAAGTGGTTTGGGCACATGGAGAGGATGAGTGAGGAAAGATTGACCAAGAGGATATATGTGTCGGAGGTGAAGGGAACAAGGAGAAGAGGGAGACCAAATTGGAGGTGGAAAGATGGAGTGAAAAAGATTTTGTGTGATCGGGGCCTGAACATGCAGGAGAGTGAAAGGAGGGCAAGGAACAGGGTGAATTGGAGCGATGTGGTATACCGGGGCTGACGTGCTGTCAGTGGATTGAATCAAGGCATGTGAAGCGTCTGGGGTAAACCATGGAAAGCTGTGTAGGTATGTATATTTGCGTGTGTGGACGTATGTATATACATGTGTATGGGGGTGGGTTGGGCCATTTCTTACGTCTGTTTCCTTGCGCTACCTCGCAAACGCGGGAGACAGCGACAAAGTATAAAAAAAAAAAAAAAAAATATATATATATATATATATATATATATATATATATATATATATATATATATATATATATATATATATATATATATATATATATATATATATATATATGTATATCCCTGGGATAGGGGAGTAAGAATACTTCCCACGTTTTAACTACGCGTCATAGAAGGCGACTAAAAGGGGAGGGAGCGGGTGGCTGGAAATCCTCCGATCTCGTTTTTTTTTTTTTAATTTTCCAAAAGAAGGAACAGAGAAGGGGGCCAGGTGAGGATATTCCCTCTAAGGCTGAGTCCTGTTATATATATATATATATATATATATATATATATATATATATATATATATATATATATATATATATATATATATATATGTATACATCCCTGGGGATGGGGAAAAAGATTACTCCCCACGTATTTCCTGCGTGTCGTAGAAGGCGACTAAATGGGGAGGGAGCAGGGGGTTGAAATCCTCCCCTCTCGTTTTTTTAAATTTTCCAAAAGAAGGAACAGAGAAGGGGGCCAGGTGAGGATATTCCCTCAAAGGTTCAGTGCTCTCTTCTTAACGCTACCTCACTAACGCGGGAATTGGCAAATAGTATAAGAAAAAGGTATATATATATATATATATATATATATATATATATATATATATATATATATATATATTTTTTTTTTTTTATACTTTGTCGCTGTCTCCCGCGTTTGCGAGATAGCGCAAGGAAACAGACGAAAGAGATGGCCCAACCCCCCACCCATACACATGTATATACATACGTCCACACACGCAAATATACATACCTACACAGCTTTCCATGGTTTACCCCAGACGCTTCACATGCCTTGATTCAATCCACTGAAAGCACGTCAACCCCGGTATACCACATCGCTCCAATTCACTGTATTCCTTGCCCTCCTTTCACACTCCTGCATGTTCAGGCCCCGATCACACAAAATCTTTTTCACTCCATCTTTCCACCTCCAATTTGGTCTCCCTCTTCTCCTTGCTCCCTCCACCTCCGACACATATATCCTCTTGGTCAATCTTTCCTCACTCATCCTCTCCATGTGCCCAAACCACTTCAAAACACCCTCTTCTGCTCTCTCAAGCACGCTCTTTTTATTTCCACACATCTCTCTTACCCTTACGTTACTCACTCGATCAAACCACCTCACACCACAGATTGTCCTCAAACATCTCATTTCAAGCACATCCATCCTCCTGCGCACAACTCTATCCATAGCCCACGCCTCGCAACCATACAACATTGTTGGAACCACTATTCCTTCAAACATACACATTTTTGCTTTCCGAGATAATGTTCTCGACTTCCACACATTCTTCAAGGCCCCCAGAATTTTCGCCCCCTCCCCCACCCTATGATCCACTTCCGCTTCCATGGTTCCATCCGCTGCCAGATCCACTCCCAGATATCTAAAACACTTCACTTCCTCCAGTTTTTCTCCATTCAAACTCACCTCCCAATTGACTTGACCCTCAACCCTACTGTACCTAATAACCTTGCTCTTATTCACATTTACTCTTAACTTTCTTCTTCCACACACTTTACCAAACTCAGTCACCAGCTTCTGCAGTTTCTCACATAAATCAGCCACCAGCGCTGTATCATCAGCGAACAACAACTGACTCACTTCCCAAGCTCTCTCATCCCCAACAGACTTCAGAGTTGCCCCTCTTTCAAAACCTCTTGCATTTACCTCCCTAACAACCCCATCCATAAACAAATTAAACAACCATGGAGGCATCACACACCCCTGCCGGAAACCTACATTCACTGAGAACCAATCACTTTCCTCTCTTCCTACACGTACACATGCCTTACATCCTCGATAAAAACTTTTCACTGCTTCTAACAACTTTCCTCCGACACCATATATTATTAATACCTTCCACAGAGCATCTCTATCAACTCTATCATATGCCTTCTCCAGATCCATAAATGCTACATACAAATCCATTTGCTTTTCTAAGTATTTCTCACATACATTCTTCAAAGCAAACACCTGATCCACACATCCTCTACCACTTCTGAAACCACACTGCTCTTCCCCAATCTGATGCTCTGTACATACCTTCACCCTCTCAATCAATACCCTCCCATATAATTTACCTGGAATACTCAACAAACTTATACCTCTGTTATTTGAGCACTCACTCTTATCCCCTTTGCCTTTGTACAATGGCACTATGCACGCATTCCGCCAATCCTCAGGCACCTCACCATGAGTCATACATACATTAAATAACCTTACCAACCAGTCAACAATACAGTCACCCCCTTTTTTAATAAATTCCACTGCAATACCATCCAAACCTGCTGTCGGTGGGTTGAACCGGGGCATGTGGGGCGTCGGGGGTGGGCCGTGGAGGGTTCTGTGGGGCCTGGATGTGGAGGGGGAGCTGTGGTTTTGATGCGATGTTGCATGACAGCTGGAGACTGAGTGTGAATGGATGTGGCCTTTGTTGTCTTTTCCTAGCGCTGCCTCGCGCGCGTGGGGGGGGAGGGGGTTGTTGTTTCGTGTGTGGCGGGGTGGCGATGGGAGTGAGTGGGGGCGGACGGTGTGAGTTGTGAGCATGTGTATATGTGTATGTGTCTGTGTGTGTGTATGTGTGTGCGTTGGGATGTATGGGTGTGTATGTTTGCGTGTGTGGACGTGTATGTGTATGCGTGTGTGTGTGGGTGGGTTGGGCCATTCTTTTGTCTGTTTCCTTGTGCTGCCTCGCTGATGCGGGAGACAGTGACAAAGCAAAATGGGTAAAAATCAATAAATGTACGTGTATGGGTGATTATGTATGTATGTATGTGTGTATTAGAGTGGATGAGCCGTTTTTTCTTCGTCTGTTTCCTGGCGCTACCTCACTGATGCGGGAAATGGCAGTCAGGTATAAAAAAAAAAAAAAAAAAAAAAAAAAAAATATATATATATATATATATATATATATATATATATATATATATATATATATATATATATATATATATATATATATATATATATATATATATATACAAGTATATATATAACTATATATAAGTATATGTATATGTATACTTATATATACTTATATATATATTTATATATAGTTATATATATACTTGTATATATATAACTATATATAAGGGGAGGAATGGGATGTATTTAGGGAATCAGTGATGGATTGCGCAAAAGATGGTTGTGGCATGAGAAGAGTGGGAGGTGGGTTGATTAGAAAGGGGAGTGAGTGGTGGGATGAAGAAGTAAGAGTAATAGTGGAAGAGAAGAGAGAGGCATTTGGACGATTTTTGCAGGGAAAAAATCCAATTGAGTGGGAGACGTATAAAAGAAAGAGACAGGAGGTCAAGAGAAAGGTGCAAGAGGTGAAAAAAAAGGGCAAATGAGAGTTGGGGTGAGAGAGTATCATTCAATTTTAGGGAGAATAAAAAGATGTTCTGGAAGGAGGTAAGTAAAGTGCATAAGACAAGGGAGCAAATGGGAACTTCAGTGAAGGGCGCAAATGGGGAGTTGATAACAAGTAGGGGTGATGTGAGAAGGAGATGGAGTAAGTATTTTGAAGGTTTGTTGAATGTGATTGATGATAGAGTGTCAGATATAGGGTGTTTTGGTCGAGGTGGTGTGCAAAGTGAGAGGGTTAGGGAAAATGATTTGGTAAACAGAGAAGAGGTAGTAAAAGCTTTGCGGAAGATGAAAGCCGACAAGGCAGCAGGTTTGGATGGTATTGCAGTGGAATTTATTAAAAAAGGGGGTGACTGTATTGTTGACTGGTTGGTAAGGTTATTTAATGAATGTATGACTCATAGTGAGGTGCCTGAGGATTTTCGGAATGCGTGCATAGTGCCATTGTACAAAGGCAAAGGGGATAAGAGTGAGTGCTCAAATTACAGAGGTATAAGTTTGTTGAGTATTCCTGGTAAATTATATGGGAGGGTATTGATTGAGAGGGTGAAGGCATGTACAGAGCATCAGATTGGGGAAGAGCAGTGTGGTTTCAGAAGTGGTAGAGGATGTGTGGATCAGGTGTTTGCTTTGAAGAATGTATGTGAGAAATACTTAGAAAAGCAAATGGATTTGTATGTAGCATTTATGGATCTGGAGAAGGCATATGATAGAGTTGATAGAGATGCTCTGTGGAAGGTATTAAGAATATATGGTGTGGGAGGCAAGTTGTTAGTAGCAGTGAAAAGTTTTTATCGACGATGTAAGGCATGTGTACGTGTAGGAAGTGATTGGTTCTCAGTGAATGTAGGTTTACGGCAGGAGTGTGTGATGTCTCCATGGTTGTTCAATTTGTTTATGGATGGGGTTGTTAGCGAGGTGAATGCAAGAGTTTTGGAAAGAGGGGCAACTATGAAGTCTGTTGGGGATGAGAGAGCTTGGGAAGTGAGTCAGTTGTTGTTCGCTGATGATACAGCGCTGGTGGCTGATTCATGTGAGAAACTGCAGAAGCTGGTGACTGAGTTTGGTAAAGTGTGTGAAAGAAGAAAGTTAAGAGTAAATGTGAATAAGAGCAAGGTTATTAAGTACAGTAGGGTTGAGGGTCAAGTCAATTGGGAGGTGAGTTTGAATGGAGAAAAACTATAGGAAGTGAAGTGTTTTAGATATCTGGGAGTGGATCTGGCAGCGGATGGAACCATGGAAGCGGAAGTGGATCATAGGGTGGGGGAGGGGGCGAAAATTCTCGGAGCCTTGAAGAATGTGTTGAAGTCGAGAACATTATCTTGGAAAGCAAAAATGTGTATGTTTGAAGGAATAGTGGTTCCAACAATGTTGTATGGTTGCGAGGCGTGGGCTATGGATAGAGTTGTGCGCAGGAGGATGGATGTGCTGGAAATGAGATGTTTGAGGACAATGTGTGGTGTTAGGTGGTTTGATTAAGTAACGTAAGGTTAAGAGAGATGTGTGGAAATAAAAAGAGCGTGGTTGAGAGAGCAGAAGATGGTGTTTTGAAATGGTTTGGGCACATGGAGAGAATGAGTGAGGAAAGATTGACCAAGAGGATATATGTTTCGGAGGTGGAGGGAACGAGAGGAAGAGGGAGACCAAATTGTAGGTGGAAAGATAGAGTGAAAAAGATTTTGTGTGATCGGGGCCTGAACATGCAGGAGGGTGAAAGGACGGCAAGGAATAGAGTGAATTGGAGCGATACGGTATACCGGGGCTGACGTGCTGTCAGTGGATTGAATCAAGGCATGTGAAGCGTCTGGGGTAAACCATTGAAAGCTGGGTAGGTATGTATATTTGCGTGTGTGGACGTATGTATATACATGTGTATGGGGGTGGGTTTGGCCATTTCTTTCGTCTGTTTCCTTGCGCTACCTCGCAAACGCGGGAGACAGCGACAAAGGAAAAAAAAAAAAATATTTTTTTTTTTTATTTATTTTGCTTTGTCGCTGTCCCCCGCGTTAGCGAGGTAGCGCAAGGAAACAGACGAAAGAAATGGCCGAACCCAAACCCATACACATGTATATACATACACGTCCACACACGCAAATATACATACCTATATATCTCAATGTATACATATATATACACACAGAGACATATACACATATACACATGTACATAATTCATACTGTCTGCCTTTATTTGTTCCCATCGCCACCCCGCCACACATGGAATAACAACCCCCTTCCCCCTCATGTGTGAGAGGTTGCGCTAGGAAAAGACACCAAAGACTCCATTCGTTTACACTCAGTCTCTAGCTGTCATGTAATAATGCACCGAAACCACAGCTCCCTTTCCACATCCAGGCCCCACAGAACTTTCTATGGTTTACCCCAGACGCTTCACATGCCCTGGTTCAAATCATTGACAGCACGTCGACCCCGGTATACCACATCGTTCCAATTCACTCTATTCCTTACACGCCTTTCACCCTCCTTCATGTTCAGGCCCCGATCACTCAAAATCTTTTTCACTCCATCTTTCCACCTCCAATCTGGTCTTTCCACTTCTCCTCGTTCCCTCCACCTCTGACACATATATCCTCTTGGTCAATCTTTCCTCACTCATTCTCTCCATGTGACCAAACCATTTCAAAACACCCCCTTATGCTCTCCCAAACGCACTCTTTTTATTTCCACATATCTCTCTTACCCTTACATTACTTACTCGATCAAACCACCTTACACCACATATTGTCCTCAAACATCTCATTTCCAGCACATCCATCCTCCTGCGCACAACTCTATCCATAGCTCACGCCTCGCAACCATACAACATTATTGAAACCACTATTCCTTCAAACATACCTATTTTGGCTTTCCGAGATAATGTTCTCGACTTCCACACATTCTTCAAGGCTCCCAGAATTTTCGCCCCCTCCCCCACCCTATGATTCGCTTCCGCTTCCATGGTTCCATCCGCTGCCAGATCCACTCCCAGATATCTGAAACACTTTACTTCCTCCAGTTTCTCTCCATTCAAACTTACCTCCCAGTTGAATTGACCCACAATTCTAATGTACCTAATAACCTTGCTCTTATTCACATTTACTCTTAATATTCTTCTTTCACACACTTTACCAAACTCAGTCACCAGCTTCTGCAGTTTCTTACATGAATCAGCCACCAGCGCTGTATCATCAGCGAACAACAACTGACTCACTTCCAAAGCTCTCTCATCCACAACAGACAGCATACTTGCCCCTCTTTCCAAAACTCTTGCATTCACCTCCCTAACATCCCCATCCATAAACAAATTAAACAACCATGGAGACATCACACACCCCTGCCGCAAACCTACATTCACTGAGAACCAATCATTTTCCGCTCTTCCTTCACGTACACATGCCTTACATCCTCGATAACAACTTTTCACTGCTTCTAACAACTTGCCTCCACACCATATATTCTTAAAACCTTCCACAAAGCAACTTTATCAACTCTATCATATGCCCTTCTCCAGATCCATAAATGCTGCTTACAAATCCATTTGTTTTTCTAAGTATTTCTCAAATACATTCTCTAAAGGAAACACCTGATCCACACATCCTCTACCACTTCTGAAACCACACTGCTCTTCCCCAATCTGATGTTCTGTACATGCCTTCACCCTCTCAATCAATACCCTCCCACATAATTTACCAGGAATACTCAACAAACTTATACCTCTGTAATTTGAGCACTCACTCTTATCCCCTCTGCCTTTGTACAATTGCACTATGCAAGCATTCCGCCAATCCTCAGACACCTCACCGTGAATCATACATACATTAAATAACCTTACCAACCAGTCAACAATACTGTCATCACGTTTTTTAAATAAATTCCACTGCAATACCATCGAAACTGCTGCCTTGCCGGCTTTCATCTTCCACAAAGCTTTTACTACCTCTTCTCTGTTTACCAAATCATTTTCCCTAACCCTCTCACTTTGCACACCATCACGACCAAAACACCCTATATCTGCCACTCTATCATCAAACATATTCAATAAACCTTCAAAATACTCACTCCATCTCCTTTTCACATCACCACTACTTGTTCTCACCTTCCCATTAGCCCCCTTCACTGAAGTTCCCATTTGCTCCCTTGTCTTACGCACTTTATTTAACTATTTCCAAAGCATCTTTTTATTCTCCCTGAAATCTAATGATACTCTCTCACCCAAACTCTCATTTGCACTCTTTTTCACCTCTTACACCTTTCTCTTGACCTCCTGTCTCTTTCTTTTATACGTCTTCCCACTCATTTGCATTTTCTCCATGCAAAAATCGTCGAAATGCCTCTTTCTTCTATTTCACTAATAATAGTACCTCTTCATTCCACCAATCACTACTTTTTCTCATCAACCCACCTCCCACGCTTCTCATGCCACAAGCATCTTTTGCGCAATCCATCACTGCTTCCCTAAATACATCCCATTCCTCCCCCACTCTCCCTTACCTATTTTGTTCTCACCTTTCTCCATTCTGTCCTCAGTCTCTCCTGGTACTTCCTCACACAAGTCTCCTTCCCAAGCTCACTTACTCTCACCACTCTCTTCACCACAATATTCTTCTTATCTGAAAACTCCCACAAATCTTCACCTTCGCCTCCTCAAGATAAATATTAGACATCCCTCCAGTTGCACCTCTCAGCATATTAACATCCAAAAGTCTCTCTCTCGTGAGTCTATCAATTAACACGTAATCCAATAATGCTCTCTGGCCATTTCTCCTACTTACATACGTATACTTACGTGTATCTCGCTTTTTAAACCAGGTATTCCCAATCACCGGTCCTTTTTCAGCACATAAATCTACAAGCTCTTCACCATTTCCATTTACAACACTGAACACTCCATGTATACCAATTATTCCCTCAACTGCCACATTACTCACCTTTCCATTCAAATCACCCATCACTATAACCCGGTCTTTAGCATCAAGACCACTAACACACTCATTCAGCTATATATTGGAGAGAATCACAATTTTGTGCTTCATCAAGATATTCCTATGAGACCACGGGAAAAAATGAAACACGAAAAGTTACTAAGTGCACTTTCGTGTAATAATTACATCATCCGCGTAGACACAAGAGAGAAATGTAACAGTCAGTTGATATACATCGTAGAGACAAAGCTAGGATGCCATTTGGTAAACATGTGATTGTCCATACATATACATATATGTATATATATATATATATATATATATATATATATATATATATATATATATATATATATATATATATATATATATATATATCTTTCTTTCAAACTATTCGCCATTTCCCGCATTAGCGAGGTAGCGTTAAGAACAGAGGACTGGGCCTTTGAGGGAATACCCTCACCTGGCCCAATTCTCTGTTCCTTCTTTTGAAAAAAAAATATATATATATATATATATATATATATATATATATATATATATATATATATATATATCTTCTTTTCTTTCAAACTATTCGCCATTTCCCGCATTAGCGAGGTAGCGTTAAGAACAGAGGACTGGGCCTTTGAGGGAATACCCTCACGTGGCCCAATTCTCTGTTCCTTCTTTTGGAAAATTAAAAAAAAACGAGAGGGGAGGATTTCCAGCCCCCCGCTCCCTCCCCTTTTAGTCGCCTTCTACGACGCGCAGGGAATACGTGGGAAGTATTCTTTCTCCCCTAACCCCAGAGAGGGGGTTATATATATATATACATATAAATATATATATATATATATATATATATATATATATATATATATATATATATATATATATATATATATATATATATATATATATATACGTATATATATATATATATATATATATATATATATATATATATATATATATATATATATATATATATATATATATATATATATATATATACGTATATATATATATATATATATATATATATATATATATATATATATATATATATATATATATATATATATATATATATATATATATATATTTTTTTTTTTTTTTTTTTTTTTTGCTTTGTCGCTGTCTCCCGCGTTTGCGAGGTAGCGCAAGGAAAAAGACGAAAGAAATGGCCCAACCCACCCCCATACACATGTATATACATACGTCCACACACGCAAAATATATATACCTACACAGCTTTCCATGGTTTACCCCAGACGCTTCACATGCCCCGATTCAATCCACTGACAGCACGTCAACCCCGGTATACCACATCGCTCCAATTCACTCTATTCCTTGCCCTCCTTTCACCCTCCTGCATGTTCAGGCCCCGATCACACAAAATCTTTTTCACTCCATCTTTCCACCTCCAATTTGGTCGCCCTCTTCTCCTAGTTCCCTCCACCTCCGACACATATATCCTCTTGGTCAATCTTTCCTCACTCATTCTCTCCATGTGCCCAAACCATTTCAAAACACCCTCTTCTGCTCTCTCAACCAGGCTCTTTTTATTTCCACACATCTCTCTTACCCTTACGTTACTTACTCGATCAAACCACCTCACACCACATATTGTCTTCAAACATCTCATTTCCAGCACATCCATCCTCCTGCGCACAACTCTATGCATAGCCCACGCCTCGCAACCATACAACATTGGTGGAACCACTATTCCTTCAAACATACTCATTTTTGCTTTCCGAGATAATGTTCTCGATTCCACACATTCTTCAAGGCTCCCAGAATTTTCGCCCCCTCCCCCACCCTATGATCCACTTCCGCTTCCATGGTTCCATCCGCTGCCAGATCCACTCCCAGATATCTAAAACACTTCACTTCCTCCAGTTTTTCTCCATTTAAACTCACCTCCCAATTGACTTGACCCTCAACCCTACTGTACCTAATAACCTTGCTCTTATTCACATTTACTCTTAACTTTCTTCTTTCACACACTTTACCAAACTCAGTCACCAGCTTCTGCAGTTTCTCACATGAATCAGCCACCAACGCTGTATCATCAGCGAACAACAACTGACTCACTTCCCAAGCTCTCTCATCCCCAACAGACTTCATACTTGCCCCTCTTTCCAAAACTCTTGCATTCACCTCCCTAACAACCCCATCCATAAACAAATTAAACAACCATGGAGACATCACACACCCCTGCCGCAAACCTACATTCACTGAGAACCAATCACTTTCCTCTCTTCCTACACGTACACATGCCTTACATCCTCGATAAAAACTTTTCACTGCTTCTAACAACTTGCCTCCCACACCATATATTCTTAATACCTTCCACAGAGCATCTCTATCAACTCTATCATATGCCTTCTCCAGATCCATAAATGCTACATACAAATCCATTTGCTTTTCTAAGTATTTCTCACATACATTCTTCCAAGCAAACACCTGATCCACACATCCTCTACCACTTCTGAAACCACACTGCTCTTCCCCAATCTGATGCTCTGTACATGCTTTCACCCTCTCAATCAATACCCTCCCATATAATTTACCAGGAATACTCAACAAACTTATACCTATGGAATTTGAGCACTCACTCTTATCCCCTTTGCCTTTGTACAATGGCACTATGCACGCATTCTGCCAATCCTCAGGCACCTCACCGTGAGTCATATATACATTAAATAACCTTACCAACCAGTCAACAATACAGTCACCCCTTTTTGAATAAATTCCTCTGCAATACCATCCAAACCTGCTGCCTTGCCGGCTTTCATCTTCCGCAAAGCTTTCACTACCTCTTCTCTGTTTACCAAATCATTTTCCCTAACCCTCTCACTTTGCACACCACCTCGACCAAAACACCCTATATCTGCCACTCTATCATCAAACACATTCAACAAACCTTCAAAATACTCACTCCATCTCCTTCTCACATCACCACTACTTGTTATCACCTCCCCATTTGCGCCCTATTCACCCTATTCCCCAAACGCCCCTCACCCTCCTGCATGTTCAGGCCCCGATCAGTCAAAATCTTTTTTCACTCCACCCCTTCACCTCCAATATGGTCCCCCACTTCTCGTTCCCTCCACCTCTGACAGACATATCCGCTCGGTCAACCTTTCCTCACTCATTCTCTCCAAGTGACCAAACAATCCCCAAAGCACACAGTTCTGCTTTCTCGACAACACTCTTTCTATTTCCACGCATCTCTCCCATCCTTATATTAATTACTCGATCAAACCACTTCACACTACATGTCGTCCTCAACCATCTCCTTTCCAGCACAACCACCCCCCTGCGCACAACTCTGTCCATAGCTCATGCCTCGCAGCCATACAACATTGTTGGAACCACCATTCCTTCAAACATACCGATTTTTGCTCTCAGAGATAAACTTCTCGACTTGAAACATTCTTCGAGGCTCCCAGAATTTTCGACCCTTTCCCCACCCTATGATTCACTTCATATATATATATATATATATATATATAAATTTTAGGGAGAATAAAAAGATGTTCTGGAAGGAGGTAAATAAAGTGCGTAAGACAAGGGAGCAAATGGGAACTTCAGTGAAGGGCGCAAATGGGGAGGTGATAACAAGTAGTGGTGATGTGAGAAGGAGATGGAGTGAGTATTTTGAAGGTTTGTTGAATGTGTTTGATGATAGAGTGGCAGATATAGGGTGTTTTGGTCGAGGTGGTGTGCAAAGTGAGAGGGTTAGGGAAAATGATTTGGTAAACAGAGAAGAGGTAGTAAAAGCTTTGCGGAAGATGAAAGCCGGCAAGGCAGCAGGTTTGGATGGTATTGCAGTGGAATTTATTAAAAAAGGGGCTGACTGTATTACTGACTGGTTGGTAAGGTTATTTAATGTATGTATGACTCATGGTGAGGTGCCTAAGGATTGGCGGATTGCGTGCATAGTGTCATTGTACAAAGGTAAAGGGGATAAGAGTGAGTGCTCAAATTACAGAGGTATAAGTTTGTTGAGTATTCCTGGTAAATTATATGGGAGGGTATTGATTGAGATGGTGAAGGCATGTACAGAACATCAGATTGGGGAAGAGCAGTGTGGTTTCAGAAGTGTTAGAGGTTGTGTGGATCAGGTGTTTGCTTTGAAGAATGTATGTGAGAAATACTTAGAAAAGCAAATGGATTCGTATATAGTATTTATGGATCTGGAGAAGGCATATGATAGAGTTGATAGAGATGGCCTGTTGAAGGTATTAAGAATATCTGGTGTGGGAAGCAAGTTGTTAGAAGCAGTGAAAAGTTTTTATCGAAGATGTAAGGCATGTTTACGTGTATAAAGAGAGGAAAGTGATTGGTTCTCAGTGAATGTAGGTTTACGGCAGGGATGTGTGATGTCTCCATGGTTGTTTAATTTGTTTATGGATGGGGTTGCTAGGGAGGTGAATGCAAGAGTTTTGGAACGAGGGGCTAGTATGAAGTCTGTTGGGGATGAGAGAGCTTGGGAAGTGAGTCAGTTGTTGTTCGCTGATGATACAGCGCTGGTGGCTGATTCATGTGAGAAACTGCAGAAGCTGGTGACTGAGTTTGGTAAAGTATGTGAAAGAAGAAAGTTAAGAGTAAATGTGAATAAGAGCAAGGTTATCAGGTACAGTAGGGTTGAGGGTCAAGTCAATTGGGAGGTAAGTTTGAATGGAGAAAAAACTGGAGGAAGTAAATTGTTTTAGATATCTGGGAGTGGATCTGGCAGCGGATGGAACCATGGAAGCGGAAGTGGATCATAGGGTGGGGGAGGGGGCAAAAATCCTGGGAGGCTTGAAGAATGTGTGGAAGTCGAGAACATTATCTCGGAAAGCAAAAATGGGTATGCTTGAAGGAATAGTGGTTCCAACAATGTTGTATGGTTGCGAGGCGTGGGCTATGGATAGAGTTGTGTGCAGGAGGATGGATGTGCTGGAAATGACATGTTTGAGGACAATGTGTGGTGTGAGGTGGTTTGATCGAGTAAGTAACGTAAGGGTAAGAGAGATGTGTGGAAATAAAAAGAGCGTTGTTGAGTGAGCAGAAGAGGGTGTTTTGAAATGGTTTGGGCACATGGAGAGAATGAGTGAGGAAAGATTGACCAAGAGGATATATGTGTCGGAGGTGGAGGGAACGAGAAGTGGGAGACCAAATTGGAGGTGGAAAGATGGAATGAAAAAGATTTTGTGTGATCGGGGCCTGAACATGCAGGAGGGTGAAATGAGGGCAAGGAATAGAGTGAATTGGATCGATGTGGTATACCGGGGTTGACGTGCTGTCAGTGGATTGAATCAGGGCATGTGAAGCGTCTGGGGTAAACCATGGAAAGCTGTGTAGGTATGTATATTTGCGTGTGTGGACGTATGTATATACATGTGTATGGGGGGGGGGGTTGGGCCATTTCTTTCGTCTGTTTCCTTGCGCTACCTCGCAAACGCGGGAGACAGCGACAAAGCAAAAAGAAAAAAAAAAAATATATATATATATATATATATATATATATATATATATATATATATATATATTTGTATACGTTGAGATGTTTAGTTATGTATATTTGCGTGTGTTGACGCGTATGTATTTGTATATATTTGTATGTGGGTGGTTTGGGCCATTGTTTCGTCTGTTTCCTTGCGCTACCTCGCTAACGCGGGAGACAGTGACAATGCAAAATGTAAATAGATAAAGAAATATATATATCCCTGGGGTTAGGGGAGAAAGAATACTTCCGACTCATTCCTCATATGTTGTACAAGGCGACTAAAGGGGACGGTAGCGGGGGGCCTATTAGCCCTCCCATCCTTTTATTTTATCATTTTAAGAAGGAGGAGTAACCCAAGGATTGCTCATCCTCCTCGAAGTCTAAGATTAGGGTGTCTAGATATGTGTGGATATAACCAAGATGGGAAAAAAGGCGAGATAGGTAGAATGTTTGAGGAAAGGAACCTGGATGTTTTGGCTTTGATTAAAACGAAGTTCAAGCGTAAAGGGGAAGAGTGGTTTGGGAATGTTTTAGGAGTAAAGTCAGGTGTTGGTAAGAGGAAAAGAGCAATGGAAGAAGTAGCACTACTTCTGGGCATGAGAAGAAAGATCGTGAGATGCAATTGTTTTGGGAGCAGCTGAGTGAGTTTGTTAGTAGCTTTGTGACAAGAGACCGGACTTTAGTGATTGGTTTTGAATGTAAAGGTGAGGAATGTGGCAGTTGAAGGAATAATTGATGTACATGGGATGTTCAGTGTTGTAAACGGAAACGGTGAAAAGCTTTTAGGTTTGTGTCCTGCAAAAGGGACTGGTGATTAGGAATACCTGGTTTACAAAGAGTGACATACATAAGTATACTTATGTAAGTAGGAGAGATGGCCAGAGAGCAATATTCTATCACGTGTTAATTAATAGGTTCGCGAAGATAGAGACTTTTGGATGTTAATATGGTGAGAGGTGTAACTGGATTGATGTCTTATCATTATCTTCTGGAGGTGAAGGTGAAGAATTGTAGAGGTTTTGAGAAAAGAAGAGAGAATGTTGGGGGTGAAGAGAGTGGTGAGAGTAGGTGACCTTGGGAAGGAGACTTGTGTGAGGAAATAATGGGAGAGACTGAGTGCAAAATGGAAAACGGTGAGAACAATGGACGTAATGGGAGTAGGAGAACAATAGGATGTATTTAGAGAAGCTGTGATGGCTTACGCAAAAGATGCTTGTGGCATGAGAAGCGTAGGAGGTAGGCAGATTAGAAATGGTAATGAGTGGTGGGATGAAGAAGTAAGATTATTAGTGAAAGAGGAGAGAAAAGAATTTGGACGAGTATTGTAAGGAAATAGTGCAAATAACTGGGAGATATATAAAAGAAGGAGGGAGGAGGTCAATAGAAAGTTACAAGAGATGGAAAAAAGGGCACGTGAAAGTTGGGGTAAGAGAGTATCATTAAATTTTAGGGAAAATAAAAAGGTGCTTTAGAAGGAGACAAATAAAGTGCTTAACAAAAGAAAACAAATGGGAACATCGGTAGAGGGGGCTAATGGGGAGGTGATGATAAGTAGTGGTGATGCGAGAAGGAGATGGCGTGAGGACTTTGAAGGTTTCCTGAATGTGTTATATGATAGAGTGACAGGTATAGGGTGTTTTGATCGAGGTCGTGTGCGAAGTGAGAGGGTTAGGGAGAATGATTCGGTACACAATAAAGAGAGGGTAAAAGCTTTGTGAAAGATCAAAGCCGGCAAGACATCAAGTTTGCATGGTATTGCAGCGGAATTTATTAAGAAAAGGGGGTGACTGTGTTGTTGACTGGCTGGTAAGGATTCTTGATATTTGCATGACACATGGTGAAGTGCCTGAGGATTGGCGGAATGCACGCATAGTGGCATTGTACAAAGACATGTGCTCACACGCATATGTACCTAGCTATATATTTCAACGTATACACACATATATATATATATATATATATATATATATATATATATATATATATATATTTTTTTTTTTTTTTTTTTTCAAACTATTCGCCATTTCCCGCGTTACCGAGGTAGCGTTAAGAACAGAGGACTGGGCCTTTTTTGGAATATCCTCACCTGGCCCCAATCTGTTCCTTTTGGAAAATTAAAAAAAAACGAGAGGGGAGGATTTCCAGCCCCCCGCTCCCTCCCCTTTTAGTCGCCTTCTACGACACGCAGGGAATACGTGGGAGGTATTCTTAATCCCCTTTCCCCAGGGATAATATATATATATATATATATATATATATATATATATATATATATATATATAAAGAGAGACTTTTGGATGTTAATGTGCTGAGAGGTGCAACTGGAGGGATGTCTGATCATTATCTTGTGGAGGTTAAGGGGAAGATTTGTGTGGGTTTTCAGAGAAGAGTGAATGTTGGGGTGAAGAGGGTGGTGAGAGTAAGTGAGATTGGGAAGGAGATTTGTGTGAGGAATTACCAGGAGAGACTGAGTACAGAATGGAAAAAGGTGAGAACAATGGAAGTAAGGGACGTGGTGGAAGAATGGGATGTATTTAGGGAATCAGTGATGGATTGCGCAAAAGATGCTTGTGGCATGAGAAGAGTGGGAGGTGGGTTGATTAGAAAGGGTAGTGAGTGGTGGGATGAAGAAGTAAGATTATTGGTGGAAGAGAAGAGAGAGGCATTTGGACGATTTTTGCAGGGAAAAAATGCAATTGCGTGGGAGATGTATAAAAGAAAGAGACAGGAGGTCAAGAGAAAGGTGCAAGAGGTGAAAAAGAGAGCAAATGAGAGTTGGGGTGAGAGAGTATCATTAAATTTTAGGGAGAATAAAAAGATGATCTAGAAGGAGGTAAATAAAGTGCGTAAGACAAGGGAGCAAATGGGAACTTCAGTGAAAGGCGCATATGGGGAGGTGATAACAAGTAGTAGTGATGTGAGAAGGAGATGGAGTAAGTATTTTGAAGGTTTGTTGAATGTGTTTGATGATAGAGTGGCAGATATAGGGTGTTTTGGTCGAGGTGGTGTGCAAAGTGAGAGGGTTAGGGAAAATGATTTGGTAAACAGAGAAGAGGTAGTAAAAGCTTTGCGGAAGATGAAAGCCGGCAAGGCAGCAGGTTTGGATGGTATTGCAGTGGAATTTATTAAAAAAGGGGGTGACTGTATTATTGACTGGTTGGTATATATATATATATATATATATATATATATATATATATATATATATATATATATATATATATATATATATATATATATATATATATATATATATACATGTATTGGAAAAAATCACAATTTTGGGCGTGATCAAGATATGAGTCCTATGAGTCCACAGGGAAAATGAAACACGAAAAGTTCGCAAGTGCCCTTTCGTGTAATAATCACATCATCAGGGGAGAAATAAGAGAGAAATATAACAGTCAGTTGATATATATAGAAGAGACGAAGCTAGGACCCCATTTGGTAAACATGTGATTGTCCAAAACATAACATATATATATATCTTTTTTTTTTTGCGTTGTCGCTGTCTTCCGCGTTTGCGAGGTAGCGCAAGGAAACAGACGAAAGAAATGGCCCAACCCACCCCCAGACACCTGTATATACATACGTCCACAAACGCAAATATACATACCTACACAGCTTTCCATGGTTTACCCCAGACGCTTCACATGCCCTGATTCAATCCACTGACAGTACGTCAACCCCGGTATACCACATCGATCCAATTCACTCTATTCCTTGAACGCCTTTCACCCTCCTGCATGTTCAGAGCCCGATCACACAAAATCTTTTTCACTCCATCTTTCCACCTCCAATTTGATCTCCCACTTCTCCTCGTTCCCTCCACCTCCGACACATATAACCTCTTGATCAATCTTTCCTCACTCATTCTCTCCATGTGAGCAAACCATTTCAAAACACCCTCTTCTGCTCTCTCAACCACGCTCTTTTCATTTCCACACATCTCTCTTACCCTTATGTTACTTACTCGATCAAACCACCTCACACCACCTATTGTCCTCAAACATCTCATTTCCAGCACATCCATCCTCCTGCACACAACTCTATCCATAGCCCACGCCTCGCAACCATACAACATTGTTGGAACCACTATTCCTTCAAACATACCCATTTTTGCTTTCCGAGATGATGTTCTCGACTTCCACACATTCTTCAAGGCTCCCAGGATTTTTGCCCCCACCCCCACCCTATGATCCACTTCCGTTCCCATGGTTCCATCCGCTGCCAGATCCACTCCCAGATATCTAAAACACTTTACTTCCTACAGTTTTTCTCCATTCAAACTTACCTCCCAATTGACTTGACCCTTAACCCTACTGTACCTAATTACCTTGCTGTTATTCACATTTACTCTTAACTTTCTTCTTTCACACACTTTACCAAACTCAGTCACCAGCTTCTGCAGTATCCCACATGAATCAGCCACCAGCGCTGTATCATCAGCGAACAACAACTGACTCACTTCCCAAGCTCTCTCATCCCCAACAGACTTCATACTTGCCCCTCTTTCCAAAACTCTTGCATTCACCTCCCTAACAACCCCATCCATAAACAAGTTAAATAACCATGGATACATCAAACACCCCTGCCGCAAACCTACATTCACTGAGAACCAATCACTTTCCTCTCTTCCTACACTTACACATGCCTTACATCCTCGATAAAAACTTTTAACTGCTTCTAACAACTTGCCTCCCACACCATATATTCTTAATACCTTCTACAGAGCATCTCTATCAACTCTATCATATGCCTTCTCCAGATCCATAAATTCCACATAAAAATCCATTTGCTTTTCTAAGTATTTCTCACAGACATTCTTCAAAGCAAACACCTGATCCACACATCCTCTACCACTTCTGAAACCACACTGCTCTTCCCCAATCTGATGCTCTGTACATGCCTTCACCCTCTCAATCAATACCCTCCCATATAATTTACCAGGAATACTCAACAAACTTATACCTCTGTAATTTGAGCACTCACTCTTATCCCCTTTGCCTTTGTATAATGGCACTATGCACGCATTCCGCCAATACTCAGGCACCTCACTATGAGTCATACATATATTTAATAACTTTACCAACCAGTCAATAATAGTCACCCCTTTTTTAATAAATTCCACTGCAATACCATCCAAACCTGCTGCCTTGCCGGCTTTCATCTTCCGCAAAGCTTTTACTACCTCTTCTCTGTTTACCAAATCATTTTCCCTTACCCTCTCACTTTGAACACCAACTACACCAAAACACCCTACATCTGCCACTCTATCATCAAACACATTCAACAAACCTTCAAAATACTCACTCCATCTCCTTCTCACATCTCCACTACTTGTTATCACCTCCCCATATGCGCCCTTCACTGAAGTTCCCATTTGCTCCCTTGTCTTACGCACTTTATTTACCTCCTTCTAGATCATCTTTTTATTCTCCCTAAAATTTAATGATACTCTCTCACCCCAACTCTCATTTGTATATATGTATATATATATACATATATATATATATATATATATATATATATATATATATATATATATATATATATATATACATATATATATATATATATATATATATATATATATATATATATATATATATATATATATATATATATATATATATATATATATATATATATATATATATATATATATATATATATATATGTATATATATATATATATATATATATATATATATATATATATATATATATATATATATATATATATATATATATTTATATATATATATATATATATATATATATATATATATATATATATATATATATATATATATATATATATATATATATATATATATATATATATGGCATTATGCAAGCATTCCGCCAATCCTAAGGCACCTCACCATGGATCATACATACATTAAATAACCTTACCAACCAGTCAACAATACAGTCACCCCCTTTTTTAATAAATTCCACTGCAATACCATCCAAACCTGCTGCCTTGCCTGTTTTCATCTTTCGCAAAGCTTTTCCCTAACCCTCTCACTTTGCACACCATTTCGACCAAAACACCCTATATCTGCAACTCTACCATCAAACACATTCAACAAACCTTCAAAATACATACTCTAACTCCTTCTCACATCTCCACTACTTGATATCATCTCCCCATTAGCCCCCTTCACTGAAGTTCCCATTTGCTCCCTAGCCTTACGCACTTTATTTACCTCCTTCCAAAACATATTTTTATTCTCCCTAAACTTTAATGATACTCTCTCACCCCAAACCTCATTTGCCCTGTTTTTCAGCTCATGCACCTTTCTCTTGACCTCCTGCCTCTTTCTTTTATAAGAGTGAGCGCTCAAATTACAGAGGTATAAGTTTGTTGAGAGTTCCTGGTTAATTATATGGGAGGGTATTGATTGAGAGGGTGAAGGCCTGTACAGAGCATCAGATTGGGGAAGAGCAGTGTGGTTTCAAAAGTGATAGAGGATGTGTGGATTAGACGTTTCCTTTGAAAAATGTATATGGGAAATACTTAGAAAAGCAAATGGATTTGTATGTAGCATTTATGGATCTGGAGAAGGCATATAATAGAGTTGATAGAGATGCTCTGTGGAAGGTATTAACAATATATGTTTTGGGAGGCAAGTTGTTAGAAGCAGTGAAAAGTTTTTATCAAGGACGTAAGACATATGTATGTGTAGGAAGAGAGGAAAGTGATTGGATCTCAGTGAATGTAAGTCTGCGGCAGGGATGTATGATGTCTACAATGTTGTTTAATTTGTGTATGGATGGGGTAGTTAGGGAGGTGAATGTAAGAGTTTTGGAAAGAGGGGCAAGTATGCAGCCTGTTGTGGATGACAGAGCTTGGGAAGTGAGTCAGTTGTTGTTCGTTGATGACACAGCGCTGGTGGCTGATTCATGTGAGAAACTGCAGAAGCTGGTAACTGAGTTTGGTAAAGTTTGTGAAAGAATAATGTTAAAAGTAAATGTCAATAAGAGCAATATTATTAGGTACATTAGGGTTGAGGGTCAATTGTGAGTTAAGTCTGAATGCAGATAATCTGGAGGAAGTAAAGTGTTTTAGATATCTGGGAGTGGATCTGGCAGCGGATGCAACCATGGAAGCGGATGTGAATGATAGTGTAGGAGAGGGGGCGAAAATTCTGGGAGCCTTGAAGAATGTGTGGAAGTCGAGAACATTATCTCGGAAAGCAAAAATGGGTATGTTTGAAGGAATAGTGGTCCAACAATGTTGTATGGTTGCGAGTCGTGGGCTATGGATAGAGTTGTGCGCAGGAGGGTGGATGTGCTGGAAATGAGATGTTTGAGGACAATATGTGTTGTGAGGTTGTTTGATCGAGTAAATAATGGAAGAGTAAGAGAGATGTGTCGACACAAAAATAGTGTGGTTGAGAGAGCAGAAAAGGGTGTTTTGAAATGGTTTGGGCACATGGAGAGAATGATTGAGGAAAGATTGACTAAGAGGATAAATGTGTCGGAGGTGGAGGGAACGAGGAGAAGCGGGAGAACAAATTGGAGGAGGAAAGATGGAGTGAAAAAGATTTTGAGTGATCGGGGCCTAAACATGCAGGAGGGTGAAAGGAAGGCAAGGAATAGAGTGAATTGGATCGATATGGTATACCGGGGTCAACGTGCTGTCAATGGATTGAATCCGGGCATATAAAGCGTTTGGGTAAACCATGGAAAGTTCTCTAGAGCCTGGATTGTGGAAAGGGAGCTGTGGTTTCGGGCATTATTGCATGACAGCTAGAGACTAAGTGTGAACGAATGGTGTCTTTCTTGTCTTTTTCTAGCGCTACCTCGCACACATGAGGGGTGAGGGGGATGTTATTCCATGTGTGGCGAGGTGGTGATGGAATGAAGAAAGGCAGACAGTGTGAATTGTGTGTATGTGTATATATGTAGGTGTCTGTGTGTGTATATATATTAGTAAATTGAGATGTATGGGTATGTATATATGCGTGTGTGGACGTGTCTGTATATCCATGTGTATGGGGGTGGGTTGGGCCATTTCATTCGTCTATTTCCTTGCGCTACCTCGCAAGCGACAAAGCAATATACATATATATATATATATATATATATATATATATATATATATATATATATATATATATATATATATATATATATACATACATATATAAATATATATATATATATATATATATATATATATATATATATATATATATCCCTGGGGAGAAAGAATACTTCCCACGTATTCCCTGCATGTCGTAGAAGGCGACTAAAAGGGAAGGGAGCGGGGGGGCTAGAAATCCTCCCCTATCGTTTTTTTTTTTTTTTTTTTCCAAAAGAAGGAACAGAGAAGGGGGCCAGGTGAGGATATTCCCTCAAAGGCCTAGTCCTCTGTTCTTAACGCTACCTCGCTATCGCGGGAAATGGCGAATAGTATGAAAGAAAAAGAAAATACATATATATATATATATATATATATATATATATATATATATATATATATATATATATATATATATGTGTGTATATATGTGTATGTATATATATATGTATATATATATATATATATATATATATATATATATATATATATATATATATATATATATATATATATATATATATATATATATGTATATATATTATCCCTGGGGATAGGGGAGAAAGAATACTTCCCACGTATTCCCTGCATGTCGTAGAAGGCGACTAAAAGGGAAGGGAGCGGGGGGCTGGAAATCCTCCCCTCTCGTTTTTTTTTTTTTTAATTTTCCAAAAGAAGGGACAGAGAAGGGGGCCAGGTGAGGATATTCCCTCAAAGGTCCAGTCCTCTGTTCTTAACGCAACCTCGCTAATGCGGGAAATGGCGAATAGTATGAAAGAATATATATATATATATATATATATATATATATATATATATATATATATATATATATATATATATATATATATATATATATATATATATATATATATATATATATATATATATATATATATATATACATATATATATATATGTATGTATATATATAATATATATATATATATATATATATATATATATATATATATATATATATATATATATATATATATATATATATATATATATATATATATATATATATATATATTTAATTTTTTTTTTTTCTTGGTCGCTGTCTCCCGCGTTTGCGAGGTAGCGCAAGGAAACAGACGAAAGAAATGGCCCAACCCACCCCCATACACATGTATATACATACGTCCACACACGCAAATATACATACCTACACAGCTTTCCATGGTTCACCCCAGACGCTTCACATGCCCTGATTCAATCCACCGACAGCACGTTAACCCCGGTATACCACATCGCTCCAATTCACTCTATTCCTTGCCCTCCTTTCACCCTCCTGCATGTTCAGGCCCCGATCACACAAAATCCCTTTCACTCCATCTTTCCACCTCCAATTTGGTCTCCCTCTTCTCCTCGTTCCCTCCACCTCCGACGCATATATCCTCTTGGTCAATCTTTCCTCACTCATTCTCTCCATGTGACCAAACCATTTCAAAACACCCTCTTCTGCTCTCTCAACCACGCTCTTTTTATTTCCACACATCTCTCTTACCCTTACGTTACTTACTCGATCAAACCACCTCACACCACACATTGTCCTCAAACATCTCATTTCCAGCACATCCATCCTCCTGCGCACAACTCTATCCATAGTCCACGCCTCGCAACCATACAACATTGTTGGAACCACTATTCCTTCAAACATACCCATTTTTGTTTTCCGAGATAATGTTCTCGACTTCCACACATTCTTCAAGGCTCCCAGAATTATTCGCCCCCTCCCCCACCCTATGATCCACTTCCGCTTCCATGTTTCCATCCGCTGCCAGATCCACTCCCAGATATCTAAAACACTTCACTTCCTCCAGTTTTTCTCCATTCAAACTCACCTCCCAATTGACTTGACCCTCAACCCTACTGTACCTAATAACCTTGCTCTTATTCACATTTACTCTTAGCTTTCTTCTTTCACACACTTTACCAAACTCAGTCACCAGCTTCTGCAGTTTCTCACATGAATCAGCCACCAGCGCTGTATCATCAGCGAACAACAACTGACTCACTTCCCAAGCTCTCTCATCCCTAACAGACTTCATACTTGCCCCTCTTTCCAAAACTCTTGCATTCACCTCCCTAACAACCCCATCCATAAACAAATTAAACAACCATGGAGACATCACACACCCCTGCCGCAAACCTACATTCACTGAGAACCAATCACTTTCCTCTCTTCCTACACGTACACATGCCTTACATCCTCGATAAAAACTTTTCACTGCTTCTAACAACTTGCCTCCCACACCATATATTCTTAATACCTTCCACAGAGCATCTCTATCAACTCTATCATATGCCTTCTCCAGATCCATAAATGCTACATACAAATCCATTTGTATATATATATATATATATATATATATATATATATATATATATATATATATATATATATATATATATATATATATAAATATATATATATATATATATATATACATATACGCCATTTGGTAAACATGTGATTGTCCAAAACATACAACGAGCGTTCATAAACTTATGATTTTACAAATTCTATCAACAATAAAGTTTTCTAATTTGTACCGACCATCACTAATATTAAGAGTATAATTCTTTGTGTATTTGATAATAGAAGATTCAATGATATTTCTCTTGGTAATAGAGTTAGAGTTAACAACTGAGATGGCGTTTCTGCAGTCAATACAATGATCATAGTTTTTAATATGATTAAACTAGGCATTTGATTCTTGTCCCGTTCTTATACTATATTTATGTTGCTTAAGTCTAACAGAAAGATCCTTACCAGTCTGACCAACATAGAATTTATCACAGTTTCCACAAGGAACTTTATAGATGCAACCAAGAGAATTTTCTGGTGAATTCCTGATTAAGATATTCTTTATATCATCATTGTTGTTAAAGGCAACATTTACATTAAAGAATTTAAGCAACTTGGGAAGGAAAGTGAAATTATCATTAAGAGGGAGAACTATAAGATTCTTGGTGTCAATGGGAGGTTTGTGTTCAACTCTATAAGATGATTTGGTTGCTAACTTAAGTGATTTATCAATGAAAGATCTAGGGTACTTTAACTTAGATCCAATACAATATTTTTTTTTTTTTTCTTTTTGCTTTGTCGCTGTCTCCCGCGTTTGCGAGGTAGCGCAAGGAAACAGACGAAAGAAATGGCCCAACCCACCCCCATACACATGTATATACATATGTCCACTCACGCAAATATACATACCTACACAGCTTTCCATGGTTTACCCCAGACGCTTCACATGCCCCGATTCAATCCACTGACAGCACGTCAACCCCGGTATACCACATCGCTCCAATTCACTCTATTCCTTGCCCTCCTTTCACCCTCCTTCATGTTCAGGCCCCGATCACACAAAATCTTTTTCACTCCATCTTTCCACCTCCAATTTGGTCTCCCTCTTCTCCTCGTTCCCTCCACCTCCGACACATATATCCTCTTGGTCAATCTTTCCTCACTCATTCTCTCCATGTGACCAAACCATTTCAAAACACCCTCTTCTGCTCTCTCAACCACGCTCTTTTTATTTCCACACATCTCTCTTACCCTTACGTTACTTACTCGATCAAACCACCTCACACCAGACATTGTCCTCAAACATCTCATTTCCAGCACATCCATCCTCCTGCGCACAACTCTATCCATAGCCAATGCCTCGCAACCATACAACGTTGTTGGAACCACTATTCCTTCAAACATACCCATTTTTGCTTTCCGAGATAATTTTCTCGACTTCCACACATTCTTCAAGGCTCCCAGAATTTTCGCTCCCTCCCCCACCCTATGATCCACTTCCGCTTCCATGGTTCCATCCGCTGCCAGATCCACTCCCAGATATCTAAAACACTTCACTTCCTCCAGTTTTTCTCCATTCAAATTCACCTCCCATTTGACTTGACCCTCAACCCTACTGTACCTAATAACCTTGCTCTTATTCACATTTACTCTTAACTTTCTTCTTTCACACACTTTACCAAACTCAGTCACCAGCTTCTGCAGTTTTTCACATGAATCAGCCACCAGCGCTGTATCATCAGCGAACAACAACTGACTCACTTCCCAAGCTCTCTCATCCCCAACAGACTTCATACTTGCCCCTCTTTCCAAAACTCTTGCATTCACCTCCCTAACAACCCCATCCATAAACATATTAAACAACCATGGAGACATCACACACCCCTGCCGCAAACCTACATTCACTGAGAATGTATATTCTCAAATTCATCATCAATAAACTCTGGACTGCAAATACGTAATGGCCTTAGGAACATAGATTGAAATGATGATAATCTAACTCTGTCATGCTGACATGAGTAATAATGGATATGTGAGCATACATTGGTGGGTTTTCTGTATATGCTAAACTTAAACTTGCTTCCTTGTCTATGGGTCATGCAATCTAAAACTGGTAACATACCATTATTTTCATTTTCTACAGTAAATTTGATGGAAGGTACTAAATTGTTAAGTAAGGTGAGAAATATTTGTAAATTTTCATTTGTTAGCCAAAACACAAAGAACATCATCTACATACCTAAACCAAATTGCATTAGAAGGTAAGATATTCTTTAGTAAGGAAACAAGTTTAAGTTTAGCATATACAGAAAACCCACCAATGTATGCTCATATATCCATTATTACTCATCTCAACATGACAGAATTGAATTATCATCATTTCAATCTATGTTCCTAAGGGCATTAAGCATTTGCAGTCCAGAGTTTATTGATGATGAATTTGAGAAGATATTTCGTATTGGATCTAAGTTAAAGTACCCTAAATCTTTCATTGATAAATCCCTTAAGTTAGCAAAGAAATCATTTTATAGAGTTGAGCCCAAACCTCCCAGTGACACCAAGAATCTTTTAGTTCTCCCTTTTAATAATAATATCACTTTGCTTCCCATGTTGCTTAAATGTTACCTTTAGCAACAATAATACTATATAGAATATCTTAATCAGGAATTCACCAGAAAATTCTCTTGGTTGCATCTGTAAAGTTCTTTGTGGAAAATGTGATAAATTCTATGTTGTTCAGACTGGTAAGGATCTTTCTGTTAGACTTAAGCAGCACAAATATAGTATAAGAACGGGACAAGAATCAAATGCCTTGTTTAATCTTGTTCAAAACTATGATAATTGTATTGCCTGGAGTAACACCATCTCAATTGTTAACTCTAACTCTATTACCAAGAGAAATATCATTGAATCTTCTATTATTGAATACACAAAGAATTATAATCTTAATATTAGTGATGGTCTCTACAAATTAGATAACTTTATTGTTGATAAAATTTGTAAAATGATAAGTTTATGAACGCTCGTTGTATGTTTTGGACAATCACGTGTTTACCAAATGGCGTCCTAGCTTCGTCTCTTCGATGTATATCAACTGACTGTTATATTTCTCTCTTGTGTCTCCCCTGATGATGTGATTATTACACGAAAGTGCACTTCGGAACTTTTCGTGTTTCATTTTCCCCGTGGAATCATAGGAATATCTTGATCACGAGCCAAATTGTGATCCTTTCCAATATATATATATATATATATATATATATATATATATATATATATATATATATATATATATATATATATATATAAAAGTTCCCAAGTGCACTTTCGTGTAATAATCACATCATCAGGTGAGACACAAGAGAGAAATATAACAGTCAGTTGATATACATCGAAGAGACGAAGCTAGGACGCCATTTGGTAAACACGTGATTGTCCAAAAATATAACGACCGTTCATAAACTTATCATTTTACAAATCTTATCAACAATAAAGTTATCTAACTTGTACAGACCATCACTAATGTTAAGATTATAATTCTTTGTGTATTTAATAATAGAAGATTCAATGATATTTCTCTTGGTAATAGAGTTAGAATTAACAACTGAGATGACGTTACACCAGTCAATACAATGATCATAGTTTTTAACATGATTAAACAAGGCATTTGATTCTTGTCACACTGTTGTGATTTTAAACAAAAGTAACTATTTATCTAAAAAGAATGATCTTCTAAATGATAACACAGCATATTGCAAACTTAGTAAAAATCCCTTAGAAGCAGTTAATTCTCACTTCAATAAAGAAATGAAATTGTTGTTGAAAGGTAACATTTCTCTTATCAAAAATTTGTCATCGTTGTCCCCTTCATTGCCATTTATGTATGGACTTATCAAAACACATAAAAAAAAAATTCCAGTAAGACCTATAGTGAGTTCAGAAGGCTCTATCACATATAAATTATCAAAATGGTTAGTTTCCTTACTAAGCCCTTTAGTGGGTAAGGTATCAAATTCTAATATCATGAACAATGTAGATTTAGTCATTATGTTAAACAATATCAATATTCATTTTGATCTCAAACCTCGCCAGGAGGTAGAGTGACCCGCAGCGTATCGAGACAGACTTCTCCAGAACATTTTTTAAAGGGGAAGTAAATGTTTATAGTTGTGTTACTGGAGTGATAGTTTTCATACATGGTGCTCTGACAAGAAAATAGTGAAATTGGAAAAAAATGTAGCTTAGACATCGAAGCTTATTCTTTCACTGAAATGTGAACAAAGGGAGCATTTTTTTTTTCAAAGTGATAGAGATGGAAAGCATCTACATGCACACATTCCTTACGTCCTCGATAGAAACTTTTCACTGCTTCTAACAACTTGCCTCGCACACCATATATTCTTAATACCTTCCACAGAGCATCTCTATCAACTTTATCATATAGCTTCTCCAGATCCATGAATGCTACATACAAATCCATTTGGTTTTTCTAAGTATTTCTCGTGTACATTTTTCAAAGCAAACACCTGACCCACACATCCTCTACCACTTCTGAAACCACACTGCTCTTCCCCAATCTGATGCTCTGTACATGCCTTCACCCTCTCAATCAATACCCTCCCATATAATTTACCAGGAATTCTCAACAAACCTATATCTCTGTAATTTGAGCACTCACTTTTATCCCCTTTGCCTTTGTACAATGGCATTATGCAAACATTCCGCCAATCCTCAGGCACCTCACCATGAACCATATATACATTAAATAACCTTACACTTTTTTAATAAATTCCACTGCAATACCATCCGAACCCGATTCCTTGCCGGCTTTCATCTTCCGGAAAGCTTTTACTACCTCTTCTCTGTTCACCAAATCATTTTCCCTAAACCTCTCACTTTGCACACCACCTCGACCAAACACCCTATATCTGCCACTCTATCATCAAACATTCAAGAGACCTTCAAAATACTTACTCCATCTTCTCACATCACAACTCCTTGTTATCACCTTCCCATTAGCCCCCTTCACTGAAGTTCCCAATTGCTCCCTTGTCTTACGCACTTTATTTACCTCCTTCCAAAACATCTCTTTATTTTCCCTAAAATATAATGATACTCTTTCACCCCAACTCTCATTTGCCCTCTTTTTCACCTCTTGCACCTTTCTCTTGAACTCTTGCCTCTTTCTTTTATACATCTCCCACTCATTTGCAATTTTTCCCTACAAAAATCGTCCAAATGCATCTCTCTTCTCTTTCACTAATAATCTTACTTCTTCATCACACCACTCACAACCCTTTCTAATCAACCCCCCTCCCACGCTTCTCATGCCAGAAGCACCTTTTGCGCAAGCTATCACTGCTTCCCTAAATACATCCCATTCCTCCCCCACTCCCCTTACCTCCTTTGTTCTCACCTTTTTCCATTCTGTACTCAGTCTCTTCTGGTACTCCCTCACGCAAGTCTTCTTCCCAAGCTCACTTACTCTCACCACTCTGTTCACCCCAACATTCTCTCTTCTCTTCTGAAAACCCTTACAAATCTTCACCTTAGCCTCCACAAGATAATGACCAGACACCCCTCCAGTTGCACCTCTCTGCACATTAACATCCAAAAGTCTCTCATTCACGCGCCTATCATTTAACACGTAATCCAATAACGGTCTCTGACCGTATTTCCTACTTACATACGTATAGTCATATATATCTCGGTTTTTAAACCAGGTATTCCCCATCACCAGTCCTTTTTCAGCATATATATATATATATATATATATATATATATATATATATATATATATATATATATATATATAATATTATTATCATTATTTTGTTTTGTTCGCTGTCTCCCGCGTTAGCGAGGTAGCACAAGGAAACAGGCGAAAGAATGCCCCAACCCGCCCACATACACATGTATATACATAAACGTCCACACATGCAAATATGCATACCTATACATCTCAATGTACACACAACAAAAATACTATCGCGCAGAGGGGGTCTGAAGACGTCTGTAATGATCACTGACCTACCTGTTGTACCATGCCGGTAGGGTTGGTATACGTGCCTGGAAGCCACAGGTTTCTAGAGTCCTATGCTAGACCCATGTAAGTTACATGCCACAAGAGCGGCATTATATTATTAACAATAAAATTACATTATACAAGGCATTACGAACCCCTACTTTTGAATTGGTGTGTGTAATATAGATGTGAGACACACACAGCTATATGCGGCAACCCCCGCATGTGGTAGCTGCAGCATACCTCAATGTGATGCCAGGTAAACACAATAGCTTCATATTGTATAGGTGTAATTTGGGAAGAATATGTTTTGCTATTGATATTGTATTATTCCATAGCACATCTGGGTTCGTGGCAGTCCATAAAGGTTATCTTACACCGCCATTTCGTGTCCATGCAGGAAATGTAATGAGACATTCGATATATTTTTGAAACAATGAAACAGCGCGGGTATAGTTCACTGCGAGCCAATGTCGAAAGGTTGTTCTTGTGGTGTATCTAATTTTACCATGGAGACCTTACAAGCGATTAAGACACACTGTCTTATGTAATTTTATACATTTTATATAACCAGATACGAGACACAACATGTGGTGGGTAGCAGGAGGAGTGGGCGCGCGCGTCAGTGCAGGACTATTTGGTTGGATCCATCCATGGTACTGGTGTCGGTGAGTCGTTGGATGTCGGGCCTGGCCAGTTGACCGGACCTAGATACGTTGAGATACTGGAGGAGGTCCTGCTACCTTCAGTGGGGGCTATGCTGTTTCCAGAGCCGGAGCCATTTTACCTCGTCCAAGATAACAGCCCAGTTCACACATCCAGGGTTGTAAAGGCGTGGTATGCTCTCCATCCACGTATAACAGTGTTGCCACATCCTGCAAAATCGCCTGATCTCAACACGATAGAGCACGTATGGGCGGCCATGCAGAAAGGCATGCCTGACCGACAACATCGATGTCGTGCTACAGTCGTAAATGATGCTTTACAAGCATGGGAACATCTACGAAGCCCTTCTGGTAGGAACTTAACGCAGACGTTAGTGCCATCCATGCCTCGAAGGCTCAATGAAGTGTTGGCAACGGGAGGAGGTTATACCAAGTATTGAAATAATAAGATTTACAGTCAAAGATTACTTTCTTAAGCTCCAACAACATGTCTATGGTCATGTTATATAGAAATCTGATTTTCACTGTTAAAGGGAAGTTAACTAATGCAGATCCATGAAAAGAGTCATTACTTTTCATGTTGGTTTAGTAAATACTATGATGTGGTGCCAGGTTTGTGACATACTGTTATCAGTCACACAGGTGATACTACATATTACGTGAGGTTGCTGATTAATCTAAACCAGCAGACAGATAAATCACCGCCGGTATGAAGCAGGGTGTCGTAGTTACCATGTAGTATATTATTTTACACCACGAATTTGACACTTTGCAAGAGATAATGATTACTGCAATATGCCTTACTGTGCAGAATATTACATTTACATGCTCAATTTACGTATCCCATCTACTGTACTACATACGGAAGGATATATCGTTACCATTAGATAGGTGAGGACAGCCACAGGCAGGGACATCAGGGCTACCACCATCTCACAGAAAAATGTTGACTGTTCCATTATTCCACGTCTGGTGCGTCATTTTGTTTCGTACAAAAAACGCGCGATAGTTTTTTTGCTGTGTGTACACATATATATATACACACACAGACATATACATATATACACATGTACATATTTCATACTGTCTGCCTTTATTTGTTCCCATCGCCACCTCGCCACATGTAATAACAACCCCTCCCCCTCATATGTGCGAGGTAGCGCTAGGAAAGACACCAAAGGCCCCGTTCGTTCACACTCAGTCTCTAGCTGCCATGGAATAATGCACCGAAACCACAGCTCCCTTTCCACATCCAGGCCCCATATAACTTTCCATGGTTTACCCCAGAGGCTTCACATGCCCTGGTTGAATCCACTGACAGCACGTCGACCCCGGTATACCACATCGATCCAATTCACTCTATTCCTTGCACTCCTCTCACCCTCCTGCATGTTCAGGCCCCGATCACACAAAATCTTTTTCACTCCATCTTTCCACCTCCAATTTGGTCTCCCACTTCTCCTCGTTCCCTCCACCTCCGACACATATATCCTCTTCGTCAATCTTTCCTCACTCATTCTCTCCATGTGCCCAAACCATTTCAAAACACCCTCTTCTGCTATCTCAACCACGCTCTTTTTATTTCCACACATCTCTCTTACCCTTACGTTACTTACTCGATCAAACCACCTCACACCACACATTGTCCTCAAACATCTCATTTCCAGCACATCCATCCTCCTGCGGACAACTCTATCCATAGCCCACGCCTCGCAACCATACAACATTGTTGGAACCACTATTCCTTCAAACATACACATTTCTGCTTTTCGAGATAATGTTCTCGACTTCCACACATTCTTCAAGGCTCCCAGGATTGTCGCCCCCTCACCCACCCTATGATCCACTTCCGCTTCCATGGTTCCATCCGCTGCCAGTTCCACTCCCAGATTTCTAAAACACTTTACTTCCTCCAGTTTTTCTCCATTCAAAATTACCTCCCAATTGACTTGACCCTCAACCCTACTGTACCTAATTACCTTGCTCTTATTCACATTTACTCTTGACTTTCTTCTTTCACACACTTTAACAAACTCAGTCACCAGCTTCTGCAGTTTCTCACATGAATCAGCCACCAGCGCTGTATCATCAGCGAACAACAACTGACTCACTTCCCAAGCTCTCTCATCCCCAACAGACTTCATACTTGCCCCTCTTTCCAAAACTCTTGCATTCACCTCCCTAACAAAACCCCATCCATAAACAAATTAAACAACCATGGAGACATCACACACCCCTGCCGCAAACCTACATTCACTGAGAACCAATCACTTTCCTCTCTTCCTACACGTACACATGCCTTACATCCTCGATAAAAACTTTTCACTGCTTCTAACAACTTGCCTCCCACACCATATATTCTTAATACCTTCCACAGAGCACCTCTATCAACTCTATCATATGCCTTCTCGAGATCCATAAATGCTACATACAAATCCATTCGCTTTTCTAAGTATTCTCACATACATTCTTCAAAGAAAACACCTGATCCACACATCCTCTACCACTTCTGAAACCACACTGCTCTTCTCCAATCTGATGCTCTGTACATGCCTTCACCCTCTCAATCAATACCCTCCCATATGATTTACCAGGAATACTCAACAAACTTATACCTCTGTAATTTGAGCACTCACTCTTATCCCCTTTGCCTTTGTACAATGGCACTATGCACGCATTCCGCCAATCCTCAGGCACCTCACCATGAGTCATACGTACATTAAATAACCTTACCAACCAGTCAACAATAGAGTCACCCCCTTTTTTAATAAATTCCACTGCAATACCATCCAAAACTGCTGCCTTGCCGGCTTTCATCTTCCGCAAAGCTTTTACTACCTCTTCTCTGTTTACCAAATCATTTTCCCTAACCCTCTCACTTTGCACACCACCTCGACCAAAACACCCTATATCTACCACTCTATCATCAAACACATTCAACAAACCTTCAAAATACTAACTCCATCTCCTTCTCACATCACCACTACTTGTTATCACCTCCCCATTTGCGCCCTTCACTTAAGTTCCCATTTGCTCCCTTGTCTTACGCACTTTATTTACCTCCTTCCAGAACATCTTTTTATTCACCCTAAAATTTAATGATACTCTTTCACCCCAACTCTCATTTGCCCTTTTTTTTCACCTCTTGCACCTTTCTCTTGACCTCCTGTCTCTTTCTTTTATACATCTCCCACTCAATTGCATTTTTTCCCTGCAAAAATCGTCCAAATGCCTCTCTCTTCTCTTTCACTAATAATCTTATTTCTTCATCCCACGACTCCCTACCCTTTCTAATCAACCCATCTCCCACTCTTCTCATGCCACAAGCATCTTTTGCGCAATCCATCACTGATTCCCTAAATACATCCCATTCCTCCACCACTCCCCTTACTTCCATTGTTCTCACCTTTTTCCATTCTGTACTCAGTCTCTCCTGGTACTTCCTCACACAAGTCTCCTTCCCAAGCTCACTTACTCTCACCACCCTCTTCACCCCAACATTCACTCTTCTTTTCTGAAAACCCATACAAATCTTCACCTTAGCCTCTAGAAGATAATGATCAGACATCCCTCCAGTTGCACCTCTCAGCACATTAACATCCAAAAGTCTCTCTTTCGCGCGCCTGTCAAGTAACACGTAATCCAATAACGCTCTCTGGCCATCTCTCCTACTTACATAAGTATACTTATGTATATCTCGCTTTTTAAACCAGGTATTCCCAATCATCAGTCCTTTTTCAGCACATAAATCTAGAAGCTCTTCACCATTTCCATTTACAACACTGAACACCCCATGTATACCAATTATTCCCTCAACTGCCACATTACTCACCTTTGCATTCAAATCACCCATCACTATAACCCGGTCTCGTGCATCAAAACCACTATCACACTCACTTAGCTGCTCCCAAAACACTTGCCTCTCATGATCTTTCTTCTCATGCCCAGGTGCATATGCACCAATAATCACCCATCTCTCTCCATCAACTTTCAGTTTTACCCATATTAATCGAGAATTTACTTTCTTACACTCTATCACATACTCCCACAACTCCTGTTTCAGGAGTACTGCTACTCCTTCCCTTGCTATTGTCCTCTCACTAACCACTGACTTTACTCCCAAGACATTCCCAAACCACTCTTCCCCTTTACCCTTGAGCTTCGTTTCACTCAGAGCCAAAACATCCAGGTTCCTTTCCTCAAACATACTACCTATCTCTCCTTTCTTCACATCTTGGTTACATCCACACACATTTAGGCACCCCAATCTGAGCCTTCGAGGAGGATGAGCACTCCCCGCGTGACTCCTTCTTCTGTTTCCAATTTTAGAAAGTTAAAAAGTACAAGGAGGGGAGGATTTCTGGCCCCCCGCTCCCGTCCCCTCTAGTCGCTTTCTACGACACGCGAGGAATGCCACATTAGGGAGTATGTGACATATATATATATATATATATATATATATATATATATATATATATATATATATATATATATATATATATATATATATATATATATATTTATATATATGTCCCTGGATAGGGGAGAAAGAGTGCATCACACGCATTCCTCACGTGTCGTATGGGTGACTAGAGGGGATGGAGCGGGGGGCTAGAAACCCTCGAGTCTATGTACTTTAACTTTCTAAACATTGAAACAGAAGAAGGAGTCAATTGGAGAATTCTCACCCTCCTCGAAGGCTCAGATTGGGTTGTCTAAATTTGTGTCGAGATAACCAAGATGAGAAAAAAGTAGAGATAGGTAGTATTTCTGAGGAAATGAGCCTGGATGTTTCTGCTCTGAGTGAAACGAAATAAAGTCATGTGTTATTGTGAGGACAAGAGAAAGGGAGGAGTAGCACTACTCTTGAAACAGGAGTGGTGGGAGTATGTGATAGTGTAAAAAAGTAAACTCTAGATTGATATGGGTAAAACTGGGTGGAGATAGATGGATGATTATTGGTGCATATGCACCTGGGCATAAGAAGGAAGATCATGAGAGGCAAGTGTTTTATAGCAGGTGAACGAGTGTGTTATTAGTTTTGATGCACGAGATCGGATTATAGTGATAGGTGATTTGAATGCAAAGGTGAGTAATGTGGCAGTTGAGGGAATAATTGGTGTACATGGCATGTTCAGTGTTCTAAATGAAATGGTGAAGAGCTTGTAGATTTATGTGCTGAAAAGGACCGGTGATTGGGAATACCCTGTTTAAAAAGAGAGATATACATAAGCATATGTAAGTAAGTAGGAGAGATGGTCAGAGAGCGTTATTGGATTACGTGTTAATTGATAGGCGCGCGAAAGAGAGACTTTTGGATGTTAATGTGGTGAGAGGTGCAACTGGATGAATGTCTGATCATTAACTTGTAGGGGCAAAGGTGAGGATTTGTAGAGGTTTTCAGAAAAGAAGCAAAAATGTTGGGGTGAAGAGAGTAGTGAGAGTAGGTGAGCTTGTGAATTAGACTTGTGTGAGTAAGTACCAGTAGAGAACGGGTACAGAACGGAATAAGGTGAGAACAAAGGACGTAAGGGGAGTGGGGGATGAATGGGATGTATTTAGGCAAGTAGTGATGGCTTGCGCAAAAGATGCTTGTGGCATGAGAAGTTTTAGGAGGTGGAGAGATTAGAAAGGGTTAGTGAGTGGTGGGATGAGGAAGTAAGACTATTTGTGAAAGAGACGAGAGAGGCATTTGGACCATTTTTGCAGGGAAGAAATGCAAATGACTGGGAGATGTATAAAAGAATGAGGCAGGAAGTTAAGAGAAAGGTGCAGGTGAAAAAGAGAGCAAATAAGAGTTGGGGTAAGAGAGTATCATTAAATTTTAGGGAGAATATAAAGATGTTTTGGAAGGAGATAAATAAAGTTCGTAAGACAAGGGAAGAAATGGGAACATTAGTGAAGGAGGCTGCTGATGAGGTGATAACAAGGAGATGGAATGAGTGTTTTGACGGTTGGTTGAATGTGTTTGACGATAGAGTGGCAGATATAGGGTGTTTGGTCGAGGTGGTGTGCATAGTGAGGGGGTTAGGGAGATTGATTTGGTAAAGAGGTAGTAAGAGCTTTGCGGATGATGAAAGCCGGCTAGACAGCAGGTTTGGATGGTATTGCATTGGAATTTTCTAAAAAAGGGGGTGACTGTATTGTTGACTGGTTGGTAAGGTTATTTAATGTATGTATGACTCATGGTGAGGTGTCTGAGGATTGGCGGAATGTTTCCATAGTGCCAATTTACAAAGGCAAAGTCGATAAAAGTGAGTGCTAAAATTACAAAGGTATAAATTTGTTGAGTATTCCTAGGAAATTATATGGGAGGGTACTGACTGAGAAGGTGAAGGCATGTACAGAGCATCAGATTGGGGAAGAGCAGTGTGGTTTCAGAAGTGGTAGAGGATATGTGGATCAAGTGTTTGCTTTAGGGAATTTATGTGAGAAATACTAAGAAAAGCAAATGGATTTGTATGTTTCATTTATGGATCTGGAAAAAGCATATGACAGAGTTGATAGAGATCCTCTGTGGAAGGTATTAAGAATATATGGTGTGGTAGGCAAATTGTTAGAAGCAGTGAAAAGTTTTTCTCGAGAATGTAAGGCATGTGTACGTGTAGGAAGAGGGGAAAGTGATTGGTTCTCAATGAATTTTGCTTTGCGACAGGGGTGTGTGATGTCTCCATGGTTGTTTAATTTGTTTATGGATGGAGTTGTTTCGGAGGTAAATGCAAGAGTTTTGGTTTTGGATGGAGGGGCAAGTATGCAGTCTCTTGTTCGCTGATGATATAGCGCTGGTGGCTGATTCGGGTGAGAAACTGTAGAAGCTGGTGACTTCGTTTGATAAATTGTGTGAAGGAAGAAAGCTGAGAGCAAATGTGAATAAGAGCAAGTTTATTTGGTACAGTAGGGTTGAGGAATAAGTCAGCTGGAGGTAAGTTTGAATGGAGAAAAACTGGAGGAAGTGAAGTTTTTGAGATTTCTGTTAGTGGATTTGGCAGGAGATGGAACCGTGGAAGCGGAAGTGAATCATAGTGTGGGGGAGGCAGCAAAAGTTCTGAAAAATGTGTGGAAATCGAGAACGTTATCTTCGAAAGCAAAAATTGGTTATGTTTGAAGGAATAGTGTTTCCAACAATGAAATATGGTTGTGGGGAGTGGGCTATAGATAGAGTTGTGCGGAAGAGGGTAGATGTTCTGGAAATGAGATGTTTGAGGACAATATGTGGTGTGAGGTGGTTTGATCGAGTAAGTAATGAAAGGGTAAGAGAGATGTGTGGTAATAAAAAGAGTGTGCTTCAGAGAGCAGAAGAGGGTGTTTTAAAATGATCTTGTCACATGGAGAGAATGAGTGAGGAAAGATTGACCAAGAGGCTATATGTGACAGAGGTGAAGGAAACGAGAAGTGGGAAACCAAATTAGAAGTAGAAAGAAGAAGTGAAAAAGATTTTGAGTGATCGGGGCCTGAACATATAGGAGGGTGAAAGGTGTTCAAGGAATAGAGCGAATAGGAACGCTGTATTATACCGGAATCGACGTGCCGTCAGTGGATTGAACCAGGGCATTTGAAGCGTCTACTGTAAACCATAGAAAGTTCTGTGCTGCCTGGAAGTGGAAAGAGAGCTATGGTTTCGGTGCATTATGCATGACAGCTAGAGGGCATGAACGAATGTGGCCTTTGTTTTCTTTTCCTAGCGTTACCTCGCGCACATGCACGGGAAGTGTGTTTTCATTTTATATATGGCGGGGTGGCGACGAGAATGAATAAGTGCAGATAGTATGAATTACGTGCATGTGTATATAGTGTATATGCTTGTGTGTGTATATATATGTACACGTTGAGATGTATACGTATGTATATGTGCGTGTGTGGACGTGTATGTGTATACATTTGTATTTGGGTGGGTTGGGCCATTCTTTCGTCCGTCTCCTTACGCTACCTCGCTAACTCGGGAGACAGCGACAAAGAATAGTAAATAAATAAATATATATATATATATATATATATATATATATATATATATATATATATATTATTTTTTTTTATTATTATACTTTGTCGCTGTCTCCCGCGTTTGCGAGGTAGCGCAAGGAAACAGACGAAAGAAATGGCCCAACCCCCCCCCCCCATACACATGTATATACATACGTCCACACACGCAAATATACATACCTACACAGCTTTCCATGGTTTACCCCAGACGCTTCACATGCCCTTGCTTCAATCCACTGACAGCACGTCAACCCCAATATACCACATCGCTCGAATTCACTCTATTCCTTGCCCTCCTTTCACCCTCCTGCATGTTCAGGCCCCGATCACACAAAATCTTTTTCACTCCATCTTTCCACCTCCAATTTGGTCTCCCTCTTCTCCTTGTTCCCTCCACCTCCGACACATATATCCTCTTGGACAATCTTTCCTCACTCATTCTCTCCATGTGCCCAAACCACTTCAAAACACCCTCTTCTGCTCTCTCAACCACGCTCTTTCTATTTCCACACATCTCTCTTACCCTTACGTTACTCACTCGATCAAACCACCTCACACCACACATTGTCCTCAAACATCTCATTTCCAGCACATCCATCCTCCTGCGCACAACTCTATCCATAGCCCACGCCTCGCAACCATACAACATTGTTGGAACCACTATTCCTTCAAACATACCCATTTTCGCTTTCCGAGATAATGTTCTCGACTTCCACACATTTTTCAAGGCCCCCAGGATTTTCGCCCCCTCCCCCACCCTATGATCCACTTCCGCTTCCATGGTTCCATCCGCTGCCAGATCCACTCCCAGATATCTAAAACACTTCACTTCCTCCAGTTTTTCTCCATTCAAACTCACCTCCCAATTGACTTGACCCTCAACCCTACTGTACCTAATAATCTTGCTCTTATTCACATTTACTCTTAACTTTCTTCTTCCACACACTTTTCCAAACTCAGTCACCAGCTTCTGCAGTTTCTCACATGAATCAGCCACCAGCGCTGTATCATCAGCGAACAACAACTGACTCACTTCCCAAGCTCTCTCATCCCCAACAGACTTCATACTTGCCCCTCTTTCCAAAACTCTTGCATTTACCTCCCTAACAACCCCATCCATAAACAAATTAAACAACCATGGAGACATCACACACCCCTGCCGCAAACCTACATTCACTGAGAACCAATCACTTTCCTCTCTTCCTACACGTACACATGCCTTACATCCTCGATAAAAACTTTTCACTGCTTCTAACAACTTTCCTCCCACACCATATATTCTTAATACCTTCCACAGAGCATCTCTATCAACTCTATCATATGCCTTCTCCAGATCCATAAATGCTACATACAAATCCATTTGCTTTTCTAAGTATTTCTCACATACTTTCTTCAAAGCAAACACCTGATCCACACATCCTCTACCACTTCTGAAACCACACTGCTCTTCCCCAATCTGATGCTCTGTACATGCCTTCACCCTCTCAATCAATACCCTCCCATATAATTTACCAGGAATACTCAACAAACTTATACCTCAGTAATTTGAGCACTCACTCTTATCCCCTTTGCCTTTGTACAATGGCACTATGCACGCATTCCGCCAATCCTCAGGCACCTCACCATGAGTCATACATACATTAAATAACCTTACCAACCAGTCAACAATACAGTCACCCCCTTTTTTTATAAATTCCACTGCAATACCATCCAAACCTGCTGCCTTGCCGGCTTTCATCTTCCGCAAAGCTTTCACTACCTCTTCTCTGTTCACCAAATCATTTTCCCTAACCCTCTCACTTTACACACCACCTCGACCAAAACACCCTATATCTGCCACTCTATCATCAAACACATTCAACAAACCTTCAAAATACTCACTCCATCTCCTTCTCACATCACCACTACTTGTTATCACCTCCCCATTTGCGCCCTTCACTGAAGTTCCCATTTGCTCCCTTGTCTTACGCACTTTATTTACCTCCTTCCAGAACATCCTTTTATTCTCCCTAAAATTTAATGATACTCTCTCATCCCAACTCTCATTTGCCCTTTTTTTCACCTCTTGCACCTTTCTCTAGACCTCCTGTCTCTTTCTTTTATACATCTCCCACTCAATTTCATTTTTTCCCTGCAAAAATCGTCCAAATGCCTCTCTCTTCTCTTTCACTAATACTCTTACTTCTTCATCCCACCACTCACTACCCTTTCTAATCAACCCACCTCCCACTCTTCTCATGCCACAAGCATCTTTTGCGCAATCCATCACTGATTCCCTAAATACATCCCATTCCTCCCCCACTCCCCTTACTTCCATTGTTCTCACCTTTTTCCATTCTGTACTCAGTCTCTCCTGGTACTTCCTCACACAGGTCTCCTTCTCAAGCTCACTTACTCTCACCACCCTCTTCACCCCAACATTCACTCTTCTTTTCTGAAAACCCATACAAATCTTCACCTTAGCCTCCACAAGATAATGATCAGACATCCCTCCAGTTGCACCTCTCAGCACATTAACATCCAAAAGTCTCTCTTTCGCACGCCTGTCAATTAACACGTAATCCAATAACGCTCTCTGGCCATCTCTCCTACTTACATAAGTATACTTATGTATATCTCGCTTTTTAAACCAGGTATTCCCAATCATCAGTCCTTTTTCAGCACATAAATCTACAAGCTCTTCACCATTTCCATTTACAACACTGAACACCCCATGTATACCAATTATTCCCTCAACTGCCACATTACTCACCTTTGCATTCAAATCACCCATCACTATGACCCGGTCTCGTGCATCAAAACCACTAACACACTCATTCAGCTGCTCCCAAAACACTTGCCTCTCTTGATCTTTCTTCTCATACCCAGGTGCATATGCACCAATAATCACCCACCTCTCTCCATCAACTTTCAGTTTTACCCATATTAATCGAGAATTTACTTTCTTACACTCTATCACATACTCCCACAACTCCTGTTTCAGGAGTATTGCTACTCCTTCCCTTGCTCTTGTCCTCTCACTAACCCCTGACTTTACTCCCCAGACATTCCCAAACCACTCTTCCCCTTTACCCTTGAGCTTCGTTTCACTCAGAGCCAAAACATCCAGGTTCCTTTCCTCATATATATATATATATATATATATATATATATATATATATATATATATATATATATATATATATATTTGCAGGTATGTGTACCATTAAATTTAGCGATTTTTATTAGGTTATGTTCATTAATTAATTGATCTAGTTGCAGCCTAAATTAAATATCGACGATAAAACACAAGTACTAACGATATTAATCCTTTTTTTTCGATTATTTTTGCGAGTCTTTTTCTTTTAGAACCAAGTCACTTATTTTTTCATTCTAAGAAATCATCTTATCGAGAAAAGATGCTGAAAATACATCCTCTTTTGTTCATAATACATACTCTCAACTGTCGAAATAATCCTAGTGATATTGGAGAAATCTTCGTGTTTCCTGACGGTCATAAGAACGCCACACCAACGGGTGCAAGTCTTCATCATCGATCCACATAGGAAGTGAAACGTCTGAAGAGAACCAAAGTAACGTAAAGAAATACATCTTAAAGAAATGCTTTTTATTGAATACTCTCTAATATAACCTCTTGGTTAACGTTAATTAGAAAAGTATTCTTAAAAGAAATTTGAGAAAATAAATAGAAGAATTAAAAACCCTGATTACATTTTATGCAAAATGAGGTAAAGGGAATTTTTACTGACAGAAAGGAGTAAACACTAATCTATATAAAATGAAAATGTTCTCCCTCCTTCAAAGGAAAGCAGCACTGAACAGCAGTGATACGGTACTCGTAGAGGGGTCCAACCCTTTTGTTGGAGGTATGAAGGACAGATATTTTTTACACATGACAAACATGAATGGGATTACTGAATCTTCTTAGCTAATTCGAAATTTCTTGTTTAGAAGAATTAGGCTCTTACGGCCCTTTTGTACTCGCTCCTGGAATGGCTACCACACCCTTCCTGACCACCGCACCCTCCCACCCCCCTTACAGCACTCCCTCCTCTTCCGGCCATCACAAAGCACAACCATGTCCTTTCATCCTGGCCATCACACCCTTCCTCACCACCACCACTCCTCTCCTTCCTAGCCACCACACCGTGAACGGCTGATAACATTGTTCAGTGGTTCCAAGTACTTTTTCATACCTCCCATACTGTCGACACAGCCTTCCTGTTTAGCATTAGAATATTTTCTCATAATTGTTTCACCTCAGCAGCCAGGAATTTTCATTCTTTGAAAGGAGATGGATGGATCTCTGGCAAGCGTGCATGGGGATGAGTCACCGTGCAACTGACAATTTCCTCGACGCGTCTACTATTGTGTATGGGGTTTAGTTATCGTGAGTCTGGCAACTTCCTACAGAAGACGGACTGAGGGACAGACAAACCGGAGCTCCGTTTCATAATGCAGATAGCCATACCATTTTGAGACATATCTTTGCTAAGAAGCAATTTTCTAAACTCCGACAAAGAAACCAATTTGGAAGAGAAAATATGAATATAACCTCTGAAAAATTGCAAGCGGCGTTCACCCCATATATCTGGGTTATTAGGTATTCTAACAAAATTTATTAATGTTTACGACGTTTGAGATGGGGTTGCTCTTGTAGCTGTCTCTGCAAGCTCGAATGGGTTCGATGCGGTTGTGGTGTCGAAGTGGAGCTCCGAAACGTTAGATATCACATGGTATAAGGTGAGAGAGACGAGCATGGTGAGGTAGCTTCCTCCTGAACTGCCACATGGAGTCCAGGAAAAGATTAGGAGAGAACTGGCTGAACCTTCTTGTTGAGCGACATATAGTGCAAGAAGGAACAAAGATGATCGACGCTGCATACCCTTTTCTGCACTGTTCCGGTAGCCCTTGTTGTGTGGTGGATATGGCGAAATGCCTGGAGGGATATCGTCGGTGTGTTTGGGATGAATGAAAATAGTGTAGACTTTCTACAGAATCCAGATGTTATATTGTCCTGTTTCTGCCTTGTGGTACCCAGAAGACAGAAAATATGTATCTTGAATGAAGAAAGAATATAGAGGCGATAGCTAAAAGATGTGATGATTATAATGATCATGTTCCTTCCAGCTTCGCGGACCTTCCTGGTTTTGCGGTTAGCATTCTTGACCATAACTCATCTACAGGCCAACCAGGGTCAGTTCGATTCCTGGTTGAAGCAATCGATTCATTGTTTTGTGAGATCATATCTCCCTTCAACTCAGTAGGTGCGGACCCTATGCTCTAGGGCGGCCCACCGGTGGTGAAGGACCTAAGCACTGGGTTTACCGGGTTTGGTTTGATATCCCACCCGGCCCCTACGGAAGCTAGGCACTCTCTGCAATCGATCTACAGTCAACCCAGCTGTTTATCCTCCAAGAGAGATTGATCGATGAAATAGGTGACTGACTTAGGATATTGATATACATATAAAAAACTCACACATATATATATATATTTATATATATATACGTAGGTGTATGTATCGATAGGCCATATGAACGCGCACTTACATATAACATAAAAACCCCCAACAACCAGGATCGAACCCGGGACCCGTGCGTGGCAGGCGGATGTGCTACCGTTAGGTTATGAGCTCTCGTAGTAGGGAAATGACTATTCGAATACTGTAATCGAAAACCCTTCGTCTAACGTTGGTAAAATCCCATCTGGAAAAAAATAGCGAGCAGACAGCATTTTACAGAGCCTAACGGAACAACACGGCGGTATATATATATTTTTTTTTTTTTTTTTTTTTTTTATACTTTGTCGCTGTCTCCCGCGTTTGCGAGGTAGCGCAAGGAAACAGACGAAAGAAATGGCCCAACCCCCCCCATACACATGTACATACACACGTCCACACACGCAAATATACATACCTACACAGCTTTCCTTGGTTTACCCCGGACGCTTCACATGCCTTGATTCAATCCACTGACAGCACGTCAACCCCTGTATACCACATCGCTCCAATTCACTCTATTCCTTGCCCTCCTTTCACCCTCCTGCATGTTCAGGCCCCGATCACACAAAATCCTTTTCACTCCATCTTTCCACCTCCAATTTGGTCTCCCTCTTCTCCTCGCTCCCTCCACCTCCGACACATATATCCTCTTGGTCAATCTTTCCTCACTCATTCTCTCCATGTGCCCAAACCATTTCAAAACACCCTCTTCTGCTCTCTCAACCACGCTCTTTTTATTTCCACACATCTCTCTTACCCTTACGTTACTTACTCGATCAAACCACCTCACACCACACATTATCCTCAAACATCTCATTTCCAGCACATCCATCCTCCTGCGCACAACTCTATCCATAGCCCACGCCTCGCAACCATACAACATTGTTGGAACTACTATTCCTTCAAACATACCCATTTTTGCTTTCCGGGATAATGTTCTCGACTTCCACACATTTTTCAAGGCTCCCAAAATTTTCGCCCCCTCCCCCACCCTATGATCCACTTCCGCTTCCATGGTTCCATCCGCTGACAGATCCACTCCCAGATATCTAAAACACTTCACTTCCTCCAGTTTTTCTCCATTCAAACTCACCTCCCAATTGACTTGACCCTCAACCCTACTGTACCTAATAACCTTGCTCTTATTCACATTTACTCTTAACTTTCTTCTTCCACACACTTTACCAAACTCCGTCACCAGCTTCTGCAGTTTCTCACATGAATCCGCCACCAGCGCTGTATCATCAGCGAACAACAACTGACTCACTTCCCAAGCTCTCTCATCCCCAACAGACTTCATACTTGCCCCTCTTTCCAAGACTCTTGCATTCACCTCCCTAACAACCCCATCCATAAACAAATTAAACAACCATGGAGACATCACACACCCCTGCCGCAAACCTACATTCACTGAGAACCAATCACTTTCCTCTCTTCCCACACGTACACATGCCTTACATCCTCGATAAAAAATATATATATATATATATATATATATATATATATATATATATGTATATATATATATATATATATATATATATATATATATATATATATATATATATATATATATATATGCATATATATATATATATATATATATATATATATATATATATATATATATATATATATATATATATATATATATATATATATATGCATATATATATATATATATATATATATATATATATATATATATATATATATATATATGAATACAGTGCATATGAACGCACACTTCCATATAACAAACAAAGCAACAGCCAGGATCGAACTAGGCACCCCTGCGTGGCAGGCGGGAGTCCTACAGCTAGGCTACGTGTTATATATATATATATATATATATATATATATATATATATATATATATATATATATATATATATATATATATATATATATATATATATATATATATATATATATATATATATATAAAGTGTTTTAGATATCTGGGAGTGGATCTGGCAGCGGATGGAACCATGGAAGCGGAAGTGGATCATAGGGTGGGGGAGGGGGCGAAAATCCTGGGAGCCTTGAAGAATGTGTGGAAGTCGAGAACATTATCTCGGAAAGCAAAAATGGGTATGCTTGAAGGAATAGTGGTTCCAACAATGTTGTATGGTTGCGAGGCGTGGGCTATGGATAGAGTTGTGCGCAGGAGGATGGATGTGCTGGAAATGACATGTTTGAGGACAATGTGTGGTGTGAGGTGGTTTGATCGAGTAAGTAACGTAAGGGTAAGAGAGATGTGTGTAAATAAAAAGAGCGTGGTTGAGAGAGCAGAATAGGGTGTTTTGAAATGGTTTGGGCACATGGAGAGAATGAGTGAGGAAAGATTGACCAAGAGGATATATGTGTCGGAGGTGGAGGGAACGAGGAGAAGTGGGAGACCAAACTGGAGGTGGAAAGATGGAGTGAAAAAGATTTTGCGTGATCGGGGCCTGAACATACAGAAGGGTGAAAGGAGGGTAAGGCATAGAGTGAATTGGATCGATGTGGTATACCGGGGTTGACGTGCTGTCAGTGGATTGAATCAGGGTATGTGAAGCGTCTGGGGTAAATCATGGAAAGCTGTGTAGGTATGTATATTTGAGTGTGTGGACGTATGTAAATACATGTGTATGGGGGTGGGTTGGGCCATTTCTTTCGTCTGTTTCCTTGCGCTACCTCGCAAACGCGGGAGACAGCGAAAAAGCAAAAAAAAAAAAAAAATGTATATGTATATATATATATATATATATATATATATATATATATATATATATATATATATATATATATATAATTTTTTCTTTCATACTATTCGCCATTTCCCGCGTTAGCGGGGTAGCGTTAAACACAGTAGACTGGACCTTTCAGGGAATATCCTCACCTGGCCCACTTCTCTAATCCTTATTTGGGGAAAAAAAGCGAGGGACTGAGTGTGAACAAATGTGGCCTTTGTTATCTTTTAGTGCTACCTTGTGCTCGCACGCGGGGGGAAGGGGGTGCCATTTCCATGTGTGGCAAGGTGGCGCCAGGAATGGATGAAGGCAGCAAGTATGGATATGTGCATGTGTATATGTCTCTGTATGTAGACGCTGAAATGTATAGATATGTATATGTGCGTGTGAGGGCGTTTAAATATATACATGCGTATGAGGTTGGGTTGGGCCATTCTTTCGTCTGCTTCCTTGTGCCACCTCGCTAACGCGAGAGACAGCGACTATGCAAATGGATTTGTATGTAGCATTTGTGGATCTCTGGTGGGGGGGGGGGGGGGGATGTGGTGGAGTTGATGGAGGTGCTCTGTGGAGGGTGTTGGGAGTATGTGATGTGGGAGGCAAGTTGTATGGAGGCAGTGAAAGGTTTTTATCGGGGATATGGGGCATGTGTGCGTGTGGGAGAAGAGGGTGATTGGTTCTCGGTGGGTGTTGGTTTGCGGCAGGGGTGCGTGGTCCCATAGCCTAGCGGTTAGCATGCCTGTCTCTTCACAGGGGTCCCGGGTTCGATTCTGGCTGTTGGAGGTTTGTATGATATATACATATATATATATATATATATATATATATATATATATATATATATATATATATATATATATATATATATAATATAAAGATGCAGACGGGTTTCTACCATAGATGTTCACAATCCACATTCTGTATAAAAAATATCGTGTTAGTCGTATGTTTCTTCGACTACACACCGGGGTGGTGGTTGTGAGATTGTGGGAAGGTGAATGGAGGTTTCCTGGAAACAGGCAAGGATGCGTCTGAGACTTTTTGCTTCAGTGAATTTGAATAGGGATATATAAGGGCGGGACGGAGGCAGGATTTCGACTGGCTGTGTCCTGAATATCTGTTTGGTAGTATAATCTATATTTTTTTTCTCTCTCTTTCCATGAATTGATGGCCCAACCTGCCTGACCCTTGACGAGCAGCCGAGAAACGTATGGGTGAGATGCATCAGGTACGCTTGGATTCTGCATTAACATTCACCAGCTTCCTAGGAACAGACTCAACAGCTGCTGCAGCTTCCGAGCGATAGATAGAGCGATAATGTTGAGGTAGCAGTCGCACTTTGGTCATCATAAATAATGGCACCACACCCACGCTACCTCATTGCCCCTACCAACTAACTTCGACAAACATATCTAAATTTGCACTATCGTAATATTTTGATGTCATTTGGCAAACTTAGGCCTAACCAAACCCAACTTACTTCAATCTAACACTAAGCCAACTGACCCGAACCCATCCTTAACTAACCATATTGGTCCCTCAATCGAGGGGTTAACCACACTGGAAATTTGTTTTTCTCACCACCAGCACCAAGAGAGCCACATACTTCTTCCCGGATGTTACCTTTCTACCCTCGACTCACATATTTCCTTTTAGCGTAGGAGTCCTCAGGAGGTCTTTCAGGATTTCTTTTTTTTTTCCGGTTGTTTATCTACTTCGACAGGGGAAGGAACGGTGGTGCTGAGAAAACGATGGGAACAAGGAGGAAAAAAGGGCAAAAACTATAACCACAGTGAAACTCATAATGTAACGTAGATAAACGAATCTCATATTGTAACGTAGATACTCCAGCTGGTAACCAATATGTTTGGTAAGCAAAGCG
>NC_092238.1:49692524-49712524 GCF_036320965.1 Panulirus ornatus | reverse complement strand
GGAATGGGATGTATTTAGGGAATCAGTGATGGATTGCGCAAAAGATGCTTGTGGCATGAGAAGAGTGGGAGGTGGGTTGATTAGAAAGGGTAGTGAGTGGTGGGATGGAGAAGTAAGATTATTAGTGAAAGAGAAGAGAGAGGCATTTGGACGATTTTTGCAGGGAAAAAATGTAATTGATTGGGAGATGTATAAAAGAAAGAGACAGGAGGTCAAGAGAAAGGTGCAAGAGGTGAAAAGGAGGGCAAATGAGAGTTGGGGTGAGAGAGTATCATTAAATTTTAGGGAGAATAAAAAGATATTCTGGAAGGAGGTAAATAAAGTGCGTAAGACAAGGGAGCAAATGGGAACTTCAGTGAAGGGCGCAAATGGGGATGTGATAACAAGTAGTATTGATGTGAGAAGGAGATGGAGTAAGTATTTTGAAGGTTTGTTCAATGTGTTTGGTGATAGAGTGGCAGATATAGGGTGTTTTGGTCGAGGTGGTGTGCAAAGTGAGAGGGTTAGGGAAAATTATTTGGTAAACAGAGAAGAGGTAGTAAAAGCTTTGCGGAAGATGAAAGCCGGCAAGGCAGCAGGTTTGGATGGTATTGCAGTGGAATTTATTAAAAAAGGGGGTGACTGTATTGTTGACTGGTTGGTAAGGTTATTTAATGTATGTATGACTCATGGTGAGGTGCCTGAGGATTGGCGGAATGCGTGCATAGTGCCATTGTACAAAGGCAAAGGGGATAAGAGTGAGTGCTCAAATTACAGAGGTATAAGTTTGTTGAGTATTCCTGGTAAATTATATGGCAGGGTATTGATTGAGAGGGTGAAGTCATGTACAGAGCATCAGATTGGGGAAGAGCAGTGTGGTTTCAGAAGTGGTAGAGGATGTGTGGATCAGGTGTTTGCTTTGAAGAATGTATGTGAGAAATACTTAGAAAAGCAAATGGATTTGTATGTCGCATTTATGGATCTGGAGAAGGCATATGATAGAGTTGATAGAGATGCTTTGTGGAAGGTATTAAGAATAAATGGTGTGGGAGGCAAGTTGTTAGAAGCAGTGAAAAGTTTTTATCGAAGATGTAAGGCATGTGTACGTGTAGGAAGAGAGGAAAGTGATTGGTTCTCAGTGAATGTAGGTTTGCGGCAGGGGTGTGTGATGTCTCCATGGTTGTTTAATTTGTTTATGGATGGTGTTGAACGCAAGAGTTTTGGAAAGAGGGGCAAGTATGAAGTCTGTTGTGGATGAGAGAGCTTGGGAAGTGAGTCAGTTGTTGTTCGCTGATGATACAGCGCTGGTGGCTGATTCATGTGAGAAACTGTAGAAGCTGGTGACTGAGTTTGGTAAAGTGTGTGAAAGAAGAAAGTTAAGAGTAAATGTGAATAAGAGGAATGTTATTAGGTACAGTAGGGTTGAGGGTCAAGTCAATTGGGAGGTAAGTTTGAATGGAGAAAATCTGGAGGAAGTAAAGTGTTTTAGATATCTGGGAGTGGATCTGGCAGCGGATGGAACCATGGAAGCGGAAGTGAATCATAGGGTGGGGGATGTGGCGAAAATCCTGGGAGCCTTGAAGAATGTTTGGAAGTCGAGAACATTATCTCGGAAAGCAAAAATGGGTATGTTTGAGGGTATAGTGGTTCCAACAATGTTGTATGGTTGCGAGGCGTGGGCTATGGATAGAGTTGTGCGCAGGAGGGTGGATGTGCTGGAAATGAGATGTTTGAGGACAATGTGTGGAGTGAGGTGGTTATATCGAGTAAGTAATGTAAGGGTAGGAGAGATGTGAGGAAATAAAAAGAGCGTGGTTGAGAGAGCAGAAGAGGGTGTTTTGAAATGGTTTGTGCACATGGAGAGAATGAGTGAGGAAAGATTGACCAAGAGGATATATGTGTCAGAGGTGGAGGGAACGAGAAGTGGGAGACCAAATTGGAGGTGGAAAGATGGAGTGAAAAAGATTTTGTGTGATCGGGGCCTGAACATGCAGGAGGGTGAAAGGAGGGCAAGGAATAGAGTGAATTGGATCGATATGGTATACCGGGGTTGACGTGCTGTCAGTGTATTGAATCAGGTCATGTGAAGCGTCTGGGGTAAACCATGGAAAGTTGTGTGGGGCCTGGATGTGGAAAGGGAGCTGTGGTTTTGGGCATTATTGCATGACAGCTAGAGACTGAGTGTGAACGAATGGGGCCTTTGTTGTCTTTTCCTAGTGCTACCTCGCACACATGAGGGGGGAGGGGGATGGCATTCCATGTGTGGCGAGGTGGCGATGAGAATGAATAAAGACAGACAGTGTGAATTGTGTGCATGAGTAAATATGTGTGTCTGTGTGTGTGTGTATATATGTGTACATTGAGATGTATAGGTATGTATATTTGCGTGTGTTAACGTGTATGTATATACATTGTGTATGGGGGTGGGTTGGGCCATTTCTTTCGTCTGTTTCCTTACGCTACCTCGCAAAAGCGGGAGACAGCGACAAAGCAAAATAATAATATATATATATATATATATATATATATATATATATATATATATATATATATATATATATATATATATATATATATATATATATTTCTTTTTTCTTTCAAACTATTCGCCATTTCCCGCGTTAGCGAGGTAGCGTTAAGAACAGAGGACTGGGCCTTTGAGTGAATATCCTCACCTGGCCCCTTTCTCTGTTCCTTTTTTTGGAAAATTAAAAAAGAAATGATGAGAGGGGAGGATTTCCAGCCCCCCGCTCCCTCCCCTTTTAGTCGCCTTCTACGACACGCAGGGAACACGTGGAAAGTATTCTTTCTCCCCTATCCCCTATATTTAATTATCATACTTTGTCACTGTCTCCCACGTCAGCGAGGCAGCGCAAGAAAACAGACGAAAGAATGGCCCAACCCACCCACACACACGTACATACACAAACGCCCACACACGCACACACACACACACACCTACAAACTTCAACGCATACACACACAGACATATACATATATAAACGTACACATTTATACATGCCGCCTTCACTCATCCCCGCCGCCACCCCACCACACATGACATCGCACACCCCTCCCCCAGCGTGCGTGCGAGGTAGCTCAAGGAAAAGACATCAAAGGCCACATTTGTTCAGACTCAGTCTCTAGCTGTCATGTGTAATGAGAATTTTGTTGATGCATTAACAGTTGCATATATTTCTTTTCTATCCACTTCTTGTCTCATTCAATCTTTGCTGGGGCATCATAAGAAAATCTTTTTAAGTTCTAAATCTCTTATTATCAGAACTCTTATGGAAGGTAAAAACAAATGCTAAACATAATACTGAGTCACAGTGAAAAGCTAAGTATATTCAGCTTGGTTAGATGGATAAGTTCTCAATATGAAAGAGTAATCAATACAAGATTCAAAAATAATAATACTTTAAACTATGCTATGAAAAATTATTGAAAAAGAATTCTATATACAAAATCAGGACAATATTCTATTTTTCAAGCTGAGCTCTTAACTAAACATATGCAATGAAATTAATTAAGATATACCAACACATACTGTACATATATGCTTTCAGTCATTACAAAGCACTGTAATACACAGGGACCTGTCAGCTGAAGTTCCCATAAACATGAATTTTCTGCAAAATAATCTCAAGCTGTTTACTTAAGGATGAAATTCATCAAGCTGCATAAAAGTTTGTTGCTGTGAAGTTAAGGAAAAGGAAAACATCAAGGCATTAAAACTACTTGAGAGAGGTTTTCCTGCATACTAAGTTTTCTGAAGGCAATCCTAGATCAAAGTTTCTTTCAGTAGCTAGTATGTGAGAGTAGATAAAGCTGCGGAAGTGGCAGAGGAATGGGAGAGGTTTGGGGAAGCACTTCTGGCTTGTGTGAGAGGAGTGTGTAGCATGAGGAAGGTGGGCAGGTGAGAAAGGGTAGTGAGTGGTGGGATGACAAAGTTAAATTACTTATGAAAGAAAAAAGAGAAATGTATGCATGCACTTAGAGGGAAGGAGTGCGAGTGATTAGGGTATGCACAAGAAAGAGCAGCAGGAGGTCAAGAGAAAAGTGCTGGAGCTGAAAAAGGGGTAAAAGAGAGTTGGGGGAGGGAGTAACAAACTTCAGGGAGAATAAGAAAATATTTTGGAAGAGGTTGATAGTGTGAGAAAACAAGAGGAACAAATGGTAACATTGGTGAAAGGGGTAAATGGAGAAGTATATCAGTCAGTAATAAGGTGAAGAGGAGATGGAGTGAGTATTTAAAAAGGGTTGTTGAGTGTCTGATAATAGGGTGCCAGATTTAGGGCATTTGGGTTTGGGAGGTATGCAAAATGAGGGTCATGGCATGTAGTGTGGTGAAAAGAGATGGTAAAAGCTTTGTGCAAAATGAAATACAGCAAAGCAGCTGGAGTGGATGGTACCGCAGCTGAATGTCTGAAGAAAGAAGGTGACTGTGTTCTTGATTTGTTAGTTAAGATTCCTGATGTATGTGTGGATCATAGTGAGGTTCCCAAGGAGTGGCAGAATACCTGTACAGCACCATTTCATAATGGTGGGGGGAACAAAGACAAGCGTTCAAATTACTAGGGTATAAATCTATTGAGTATGCCTGGTATGTTGTAAGGAAGGGTGAAGATCGAGAGGTAGGTGGCAAAGTACAGAGCATCCTATATATATACATATATATATATATATATATATATATATATATATATATATATATATATATATATATATATATATATATATATATATATATATATATATATATATATATATATATATATATGTATATATATATATATATATATATATATATATATATATCTTTCTTTCTTTCAAACTATTCGCCATTTCCCGCATTAGCGAGGTAGCGTTAAGAACAGAGGACTGGGCCTTTGAGGGAATACCCTCACCTGGCCCAATTCTCTGTTCCTTCTTTTGGAAAATTGAAAAAAAAAAAACCGAGAGGGGAGGATTTCCAGCCCCCCGCTCCCTCCCCTTTTAGTCACCTTCTACGACACGCAGGGAATACGTGGGAAGTATTCTTAATCCCCTATCCCCAGGGGATATATATATATATATATATATATATATATATATATATAAGTTCCCAAGTGCACTTTCGTGTAATAATCACATCATCAGGGGAGACACAAGAGAAAAATATAACAGTCAGTTGATATACATAGAAGAGACGAAGCTAGGACGCCATTTGGTTAACATGTGATTGTCCAAAACATACAATGAGCGTTCATAAACTTATCATTTTACAAATTTTATCAACAATAAAGTTATCTAATTTGTATAGACCATCACTAATATTAAGATTAACATGACAGAGTTAAATTATCATCATTTCAATATATGTTCCTTAGGGCACTACGTGTTTGTAATCAAGAGTTTATTGATGATGAGTTTGAGAAGATATATTCAATTGGATCTAAGTTAAAGTACCCTAGATCTTTCATTGATAAATCCCTTAACTTAGCAAAGAAATTATTTTATAGAGTTGAGCCCAAACCTCCCATTGACACCAAGAATCTTTTAGTTCTCCCTTTTAATAATAATTTCACTTTGCTTCCCATGTTGCTTAAATCCTTTAATGTAAATTTTGCCTTTAGCAACAATAATACCATAAAGAATATCTTAATTAGGAATTTACCAGAAAATTCTCTTGGATGCATATATAAAGTGCCTTGTGGAAACTGTGATAAATTTTATGTTGGTCAGACTGGTAAGGATCTTTCTGTTAGACTTTATCGATATAAATATGGTATGAGAACGGAAAAAGAATCAAATGCCTTGTTTAATCACGTTAAAAACTATGATCATTGTATTGACTGGAGTAACGCCATCTCAGTTATTAACTCTAACTCTATCACCAAGAAAAATATCATGGAATCTTCTATTATTAAATGCATAAAGAATTAAAATCTTAATATTAGTGATGGCCTATACAAATTAGATAACTTTATTGTTGATAAAATTTGTAAAATGATAAGTTTATGAGCGCTCGTTGTATGTTTTGGACAATCACATGTTTACCAAAATGGCGTCCTAGCATCGTCTCTACGATGTATATCAACTGACTGTTATATTTCTCTCTTGTGTCTCCCTTGATGATGTGATTATTACACGATAGTGCACTTGGGAACTTGTCGTGTTTCATTTTCCCCGTGCACTCATAGGAATATCTTGATCACGCGCAAAATTGTGATCCTTTCCAATATATATATATATATATATATATATATATATATATATATATATATATATATATATATATATATATATACTATACTACTTATTCTACTTTGTCGCTGTCTCCCGCGTTAGCGACTTAGCGCAAGGGAACAGACAAAAGAACTGCCCAACTCACCCACAAATACATGTATATAGATAAACGCCCACACATGTACGTATACATGTACATACCTATACATTTCAACGTATACATATATATATACATAAACAGACATATACGTATATATGCATGTACATATTCATACATGCTGCCTTCATCCATTCTGTCGCCTCCCCGCCACACATGAAATGTCGACCCCCCTTCCCCGCGTGCGCGCGAGTTAGTGCTAGGAAAAGACAACAAAGACTTATTCCCTCACACTCAGCCTCTAGCTATCATGTGTAATGCACCGAAACCACAGCTCCCTTTCCACATCCAGGCCCCAAAAACATTTCCATGGTTTACCCCAGACGCTTCACATGCCCTGGTTCAATACATTTACAGCACGTCGACCCTGGTACACCACATCGTTCCAATTCACTCGATTCCTTGCACGCTTTTCACCCTCTTGTATGTTCAGGCCCCGATCAATGAAACCACTATTCCTTCAAACACCCATTTTTGCTCTCCGAGATAACATTCTCTCCTTCCACACATTCTTCAACGCGCCCAAAACCTTCGCCCCCTCCTCTACCCTGTGACTCACTTCCACTTCCATGGTTCCGTCCGCTGTTAAAATCCGCTCCAAGTTATCTAGAACACTTCACTTCTTCCTGTTTTTGAAACTTACCTCCCACTTAACTTGTCCATAAATTCTACTTTAACTAATAACCTTGTTCTTATTCACATTTACTCTCAGCTTTCTTCTTTCACACACTTTACCAAACTCAGTCACCGGCTTCTGCAGTTTCTCACCCGAATCAGCCACCAGCGCTGTATCATCAGCGAACAACAACCGGCTCGCTATCCAAGCCCGCTCATCTTCAACAGACTGCATACTTGCCCCTCTCTCCAAAACTCTTGTATTCCCCTCCCTAACCACCAGATCCATAACGAAATTTAACAACCAAGGGGACATGGCGCACACGTAACGTAAACGACATTTACTGGGAACCAATCTCTTTGGTCTCTTCCTACTCGTACACATGCCTGACATACTTGTTGAAAAGATTTTACTTCTAGCACTTCTGTCAACCCTATCATATTCCTTTTCCAGATCCATAAATGCTACATAAAAATCCATCTGTTTTTCTAAGTATTTCTTTCATAAATTCTTCAAAGCAAACACCTGATCCACACATCCTCTACCACTTCTGAAACCATACTGCCCTTCCCTAATCTGATGCTCTGTAAATGCCTTTACCCTCTTAATCAATACCTTCCCATATAATATCCCAGAAATATTTAACAAACTTATGCCTCTGTAATTTGAACACTAAACTTTATTCCCTTTGCCTTAGTACAATAGAACTATAGATGCAATCCGTCAATCCTTAGGCACTTCCCTATGAACAATACATGCATTGAACATCATTACCAACCAATCAATAACACAGTCACCCCTTTTTTTAATAAATTCCACTGTAACACAATCCAAAACCGCCGCCTTGCCGGCTTTCATCTTTCGCAATGATTTCACTGCCTCTTCTCTGTTTACCTAAACATTCTCCCTGACCCTCTCACTTCGCACACTACCTCGAGCAAAACACCCTATATCTGTCACTCTATCATTAAAAAACATTCAGCAAACCTTTAAGATACCCACGACATCTCACTTCACCACTACTTGTTATTACCTCCCCATTAGCTCCTTCACCGATCTTCCCGTTTGTTGTCCCGTCTTAAGCACTTTATTTACCTCCTTTCAAAATATCTTTTTATTCTCCCTAATTCAATGATACTTTATCAGCCCAACTCTCATTTGCCCTTATTTTTTCACCTCTTGCACCTTTCTCTTTACCCCTTTCCTCTTTCTTTTATACACCTCCCATTTATTTGCACTACTTCCCTGCAAAAATCGTCCAAACACCTCTCTCTTCTCTTTCGCTAACAATCTTACTTCATCCCATCACTCACTACTCTTCCTAATCTGTCCACTTCCCACCTTTCTCATGCCAAATGCATTTTTTTGTGCAAGCCATTACTGCTTCCCTAAATACATCCCATTCCTCTCCAACTCCCCTACGTTATCTGCTCTCACCTTTTGGCATTCTGTAATCAACTTTTCTCGGTATTTCTTCACACAAGTCTCCTTCCCTAGCTCACTTGCTCTCACAACTCTCTTCACTACAAAATTTCTCTTCTTTTCTAAAAACCTTTACAAAATTTCACCTTCGCCTCCACAAGATAATGATCAGATATCCCTCCAGTTGGCCCTCTCAACACATTAACATCCAACAGTCTCACTTTCACGCGCCTATCAATAAACATGTGGAGCGATAACGCTCTCTGGCTATCTCTCCTACTTATATACGTATACTTATATATATTTATCTTTCTAAACCAGGAATTCCCAATCACCAGTCCTTTTTCAGCACAAATCTACAAGCTCTTCACCATTTCCATTTACAACACTGAACACCCTATGTACACCAATTATTCCCTCAACTGCCACATTACTAACCTTTGCATTCAAATCACCCATCACTCATTCCGTCTCATGCATCATAGGTGCCAACGCACTCACTCAGCTGTTCCCAAAACACTTATCCTCTTATGATGTTTCTTCTCATGACCAGGTGCATAGGCGCCAATAATCACCCATCTCTCTCCATCCACTTTCAGTTTTACCCATATCAATCTAGAGTTTACTTTCTTACACTCCATCACATACTCCCACAACTCCTGTTTCAGGAATAGTGCTACTCATTCCTTTGCTCTTGTCCTCTCACGAACCCCTGACTTTACTCCCAAGACATTCCCAAACCACTCTTCCCCTTTACCCTTGAGCTTCGTTTCACTCAGAGCAAAAACATCCAGGTTCCTTTCCTCAATCATACTACCTCTCTCTCCTTTTATCTCATCTTGGTTACATCTACAAACATTTAGACACCCCAATCTGAGCCTTCGAGAAGGATGAGCACTCCCTGTATGACTTCTTCTGTTTTCCCTTTTAAAAAATTAAATACAGGGAGGGGAGTGATTCTAGCCATCTGCTCCCGCTCCCTTTTGCTGCCTTTTACGACACGCAGGGAATACGTGTGTGTGTGTGTGTGTGTGTGTTTGTGTGTGTGTGTGTGTGTTGAATGTGTGTTAAATGTGTGTATGTGTGTGTGTGTGTGTGTGTGTGTGTGTGTGTGTGTGTGTGTGTGTTGAATGTGTGCTAAATGTGTGTGTGTGTGTGTGTGTGTGTGTGTGTGTGTGTGTGTGTGTGTGTGTGTGTGTGAATGTGTGTGTGTGTGTGTGTGTGTGTGTGTGTGTGTGTGTGTGTGTGTGTGTGTGTGTGTGTGTGTGTGTGTGTGTGTGTGTGTGTGTGTGTCTGTGTGAGTGTGTGTGTGTGTGTCTTGGTAGCAGTCCTTGTAAACATTTTCTGTTAAAATGACCAGATAAATTAGTTTTTTATTCCTTAAGATTTTTTTCCTTGTTTTGTAACATCTCTTTATACATAACTGTTGATGTTGTGTACGATACCTCCAAGGGTTATCTCGACCTTTTTATTCGAATTCATCAAATCATTTGCTGGAGTGTTTGGTTCAGTGGAGCAGGCGGGAATGATTGCAGGCCGCATGGTCAAGCTGGGTGATACCTGGAGGCAGATGTGCATGTAACGCTGCTCGCTCATTGGTAGTTACGCGATGCTGAGGGCATGTGGAACCATGTCTTGGCCCATGTTCTGCTTGTTGACTTTAGGTTATCGGTCCTTGGTGATTAGAGCTTCATTGATATAATTAAACCCGTCTTCAAGGTATTTTTGTCTGCATGTTATACAAAGGTATACAAACAGGAGTTGATCAACCACTCTAACTGGTAAATTATTCCATATGTTAGCAATCCCTTTGAAAAAAAGAAACATATTCCCTTGTTTCATTCGAGGTAAACCGTTTGCCGACGAGTGAGATCGGGCGAATAAAGTCTTAAGAAGTTTTATATATCAAGATTAGCAAAGACTTTTGATAATTTTGACTTCTTTTATTAGATCAACTCTTATCCTTCTCTTTTTTTTAAGTTGAATAGACGCAAGTCGTTTAATTTCATCTCGTAGGATTTGTTTCTAAGCCCGGGAATCATCATTCTGTCTATGTATCTTTTTAGGTAGGGTGACCAAACCTGAACACGATATTGAAGATGGTGATGAACCAATGAAGGATAACTTCCTAGGACTCGAATTCGCTCTTTTCACTGCTTCTCTGCACTGTTTACTTGGCTTTAGGTTCCTAGAGATTGTTACTCCCCAAGTCTTTTTTCCTAATTTACCTTCTTCAGTTCAACCGAATTCATACTGTACCTTGACTTTTCGCTTTTACTAGCGATACGTAAATCTTTGCGCTTATCGATATCAAAAATTCATTTGCCACCTATGAACCCAGTCCATTAGTTTTTCTGTGTCAGTTTGAGGCTGTAGACGTTCAAGTTCATTTCTAGATTTATTTCTCAGCTTTGTGTCATCAGTGAATTTTGATATCTTGCAATGCAGCCCATTATCAATATCATTAATATAAATGAGAAAGAGGACCGGTCCCAAGACTCATCCTTGTGGCACACTACTTGTTTCGTGTAAACATTCTGGATCTTGACCATTCATCACAGTTCCTATTTTGTTTACGGCAAGACAACCCCATCAGTGCCCTATGTCTCAATTTTTGCTTGTATTCTTTGATGAAGAACTTTATCGAATGTTCTTTGAAAATCTAGACATATGATATCAACTGCTCTATTTTCACATACATGTTGGTTATTTCATAAAAGAAACCAAGCAGAAAATAATCCTATCACCTTTCCTGATTGTGTTTTATCACTCTGGGCAGGCAGGTAAAGCATAAATACATCTTTGTTCGTCCGTTTTCTGAACGCAGAAAATTTCGAAATCTAATGGTTTCAATTATTACGTAATTTGTTCACTTCCATCCCCTAGAGCTTTGCCCTTATCTAGCGATATCTTGGACAATTTTTCGAGTGTCTTGTTAATTGCGTCAGACTTTTCTACAACATGATGAGGCATTTCATCAGGACCATGATCCATATAAAGGTTAGGGCACGTTAGTTGTCTCTTCATGTGTTCTTTTTCAGTTTTTGTTTGCTCACGAAACCTCATATCATTGTTTTCCATATTCCCTTCATTATCACTGGTACTGGGGCTCTACCATCTTCCACTGGAAATGCATCTTTGATTTATTTTTAAATCATCCGCGACAACTATTCCCTCGAAGTCCCTTATTTTGATTAAATGTTCTTTAGCTGACAACTTACCCATCTAAAATCCTTTCAAAATATCTCTGCTCCTTCTTTCTTGTCAAGTAATTCTCATTTTCTGCTCTCCTATACCATTCAATGCTCTCTGATTGGATTGCTCTTTTGCTTTTGATCTCTCTCTCTCTCTCTCTCTCTCTCTCTCTCTCTCTCTCTCTCTCTCTCTCTCTCTCTCTCTCTCTCTCTCTCTCTCTCTCTCTCTCTCTCTCTCTCTCTCTCTCTCTCTCTCTCATATAACCTCTCCTCTTTATTTAAAGTTAAAGCTTCTTATGTTTTCTCTCGTTTATAAACATCACAGAACCTTCCACAAGAATAACCTGGATCGTCACCACTGAACTCCGTTTTCCAGTTTATGGTCCCACAGAAATATTTTAGTTGTGTAGTTTCCACGGCTATATCTCCTTTACGTGTCCAGTTTTATCTTTCTCTACTTTTTTTTTCCTTTTACGTCCTCATTTAATACACTATCAACCTTGAGCATTACATAATTCCATTTACCAATAGGTGTACAAAATGTGATATGCTCAATCCTGATACTATTATGTGTGAAGCTGTATATCGAGCACTGTTGGTGTGTCAGCCGCTCTGATCCTCGTGTGCTCACTAGCATCTCGGTATACGAAATTTTCCTGCACACACTTTGAGAACGTGAGTCTCCACGACTGACACGTGTCTCTAAAGTATCGAAACTCTCCCATTCATTCTATACATAACTGAATTGCCCCAGTTGCAGAACTTTTCCATCTCTGAGATGTGCGTATTTCACTTATTTACGTACTACCAAAATTGTACCCTTATTATTTAATTTGTATAATTGTTCTAGTTCAGTAGAATTCTTTAGATAGCTGGAAATTCTAAATGCTACATTGCAAACCGTTCCCACATTTGCTGGTCCCACTTTGTATGTATTGTTTGAATTGTCTAACTATATATTATGAGATTTAAGGTGTGTGTGTGTGAGTGTATGTGTGTGTGTGTGTGTGTGTGTGTGTGTGTGTGTGTGTGTGTGCGTGTGTGTGTGTGTGTGTGTGTGTGTAAAATATTTCTTATCTACGATATTACATGATTTTGTGGACAAAACGCGTAATGTTCTTTTTTTCAAATCAAGTAAAAAAATTGCAAGTAAAAAGAGAAACTTTTTATTATTACTGATACTATCATTCTGATGGATCATGCACTATATACAATGACACACAGTAAAGAAAATAGATCAAACGATAAGCGATTATTCTGCTGAAAATTCGTTCTACAAATGCAGATCGGATGCTCGACAAATGCATGAGGAGCAGTATACATATTTTCCCCCTTGTATATTACAAAACTTCAAATTTTCTCTATGGTCACTATTTTCTTCTGTTAACGTCGCGCACCAGACCCATAAATATGGCTTTTCTAAAGAAGGTAGAGCTCAGAACTTTTAACAAACTTATTCGTGCGTAGTTACCAACAAGATTGGTGGAGTCTGAGGGGAATGCCAAAGAGAAGGCAAGGTCATAAAGAGGGAGAAGGACAGAAATGAATAGACTGAGAAACTTACAGAGAAAATGATCATTGGTAACTGTAGAGAATGAGGTGACATAACGTATACCGGGTAAGCAAGCATGCAAGCAAAGCGTTGAGGAAGGTGTCTATGAGGCTGGGGTTCAATAGAGGTTTGGGGTAATGCAGAGGTCTGGGGTTGAGAGAGGTAGTAGGGGCATTGCAGAAGGATGGGACTAAGTAGGCTTGGGATCGCCGTTCGGGAGGGTTTGGTTATTACAGCAGGCTATTATCAAGGCAGTTCAAGGTATTCCGATAAGTCAAGGTTTACGAGTGCTTGATGGATACTCCAGCAAGGTGAGGCTATGGAAGGTGAGGACAATACAAGATGCTGGAGTTCAGGAGGGTTTAAGCTCTCCAGTTGGTTGAGGCTGAAAAGATTTAAGATGGGACTGTGCTGCAGCAGGGTGGGGGTCAGGTAGGATAGGGAGATGAAGCAACTTGGGGTTGAAGGGTTGCTTTGATAGGAGCAAAACGATATCATAGAGGATGTTGACAGCGGACGAAAAATAATCTAGAACGAGATGGGTTAGGACTGCATTAGGAACATGTGCAGGTAAGCTAAAACAATTCGAAGTGAAGAATGAGAAAAATGAAAACGGAGGGAAAATTTGAGAAGAGAATGATAAACATCTCTAAGAAGATGGGAGAAAGGTATGAAGGAAATTCAGAGTATTCGGTCCTGTACTTCAAGAAGATGATCTTGAGAAAAGATAAAGAAATTATCAAATGGTAAATATATATTGGTCAATGTGGCAACAGCCCTTTACACTGGCTGCAGACGTTCGCATCAACAACGTAAGCATTACTAAAAGGGATGTAGATTCGCAGTTTCATAAGAAAAGAATGTTGACAGTATAGGAATACGACGTGAGTATAAATGTTTCAAGACTAACATTCCAGTCCATTTCCGTGTTCAGTGTGGCGTATCCTATTATCCTGCAATGTGCATCCTGCGTAACCCTGACACTCCTCAGTGCCTTCCTTAAGGGCACATTCGCTCACTCTTGGACTGTTTGTTTGTCTGTCTGCATTTCATCTTTTTCTCTTCGCTCATTGTTCCGATGAAATTAATAATCTCTGTTAGGGATATGGAAAGCCTCTCCGAAGGATTACCTTATCCATGTCATGCTTACACATACGCATTATGAGGGGTTATTGACAGTTACTAGCTCATATCGGCAGCCCTTCTCAGGGGATATCGGCAGCCGTTCTCAGAGGATATCGGCATCCGTTCTCAAGGGATATTGGCTATCCTTATCAAGGGATATCAGTCGTCCTTATCTGTGGAAACTCACTGTTCTTATCAGGAAATATTGACAGGCTCGAAGAAATCACAAATAAAGGAGAGAAGACTGGGAAGACAAGACTACAACAATAACGGAAGAAAACATAGTGAAAGAGTTTATTACCCTACTACAGTTCCTCCATGATGGTCAGTGTTGCTCTATGATATCCAAGAGCAAAGTGTCGTTCTTTGTCTTAGATTGCCACACTATCCAGGAAGTATTTGCAAGAAGAACCAGGTTACGGGAGGGAAACACTAACATTACAGAAATGGTCAAGATAATCGCCGAATGCCGATGAAGTTGTTTCCGTCTTAAGTCTTGCAGGGAAGAAACGAAAATTTTGGGGAAATCTTGCTCAGGGAAACAGAAATTTTCTCACCGTTTTCTCTGAATACGAAGGCATTAAAAAAATTCTCGATGTAATCGATAAGGTGTTTTTGTTAGGTTTATGGGAGGAGGAGTTTCAAAAAGAGCCTGAAGGAGAGAGAGACAGAAAAAGTGAGGGGACGTGTGAAGTAATGAAGGCAGATGTAAAGGATCGAGGTATCATCAGGAGGCAGAGGAACACGTCTCAGACACATACCGGCCGCACATGATAAACTTTACCGAAAAAAAAGAAAAAGATGATTACAATCAAATTGCTCTTATTTGGTAACTATGCAAATGAAGGCAACGGGAAAGAATTATCTGATTTAAATCCTTATTGAATAATCATAGAATGGACTTTTGTCTGGCCCACTACAGCGTTGTAGGGAATTCACTGTCCAATCAGCTGCCGTTATATAGCAATTATGCAAATAAGGATATTACACAATAATGTAAATATGATCGGCGTCATTAATAGCGTCGACGGGTGTAATACGGTCTTGTGTTTCGTATAGAGAGAGAGAGAGAGAGAGAGAGAGAGAGAGAGAGAGAGAGAGAGAGAGAGAGAGAGAGAGAGAGAGAGAGAGAGAGAGAGAGAGAGAGAGAGAGAGAGAGACTTTCTGGATACGACCTGTAAGGAGGGTTCAACTTACGTATGTGATAAGATCTTGACTGATGTCACTTACTCAAAGTTTTTAAAGCGCAGTCTGGCACAAAAGTTTGACTGTACACAAGAATTTTCAGAAGTAACGTTGAGATGAGAAATCAAAAAGACGGTAATCAAAATATGAATATATGTGTCATCGCTGGCCAGAAAATGTTAATGAGTTGCTTACCCGATTCTTCATCTGATTGGCTATGTGTATTCTGACACAAAGAATTGTTTTGGCCGATGATTATCATAAGATTTTCAATGTATTTGTATGAGTCACAAATTCCAATCTAAATATTATATCTACTGAACCATAGCAAGCTCTCTCTATGGTTTTTGGTAATCATTCATCTGGTCTGAACTCTTATCGTTGCTACTAACAACATTGCCTGGTTAGTTTTATTAGATTTACCAGTGACGAAGAAAATGAAACTCCCTTGCCTTTCTTGGATGCCATAGTGCATTGATATATAAACCTGTTCAAGTTCATCATTTTTAGCAAACCTACAAATATGGGCTTATTTATACACTTCTCACTCAGCTCGACAGGATAAGTAAAACAGCCCGTGTTCGTGTCAGTGTTACTTCGCGCTTACCGGATTTGCAATTTGATATTTCTTGATGGTGAAATCAAAAACATTTATGAAATTGTATCGTACTTAAAGTACCCCAAAACCTTTATTGACAAATCTTTGCATAGAGCCACTGAGATATTTTTCATCTTAAAAGCCAAAGAAATGCATTGCACAAAAACCCTTCTTGTACTATCGTATCACATGTTTTTCATCAAGACTACTCTAAGTCTTTGAGGAACTTGATAATATCATTGTATTAAGGAAGACCCATTGAGAAACCATTAATTAATCTATTGAAAATTCAAATGATTTCTTTCACTAGATACCATGCAAAGACTACAATTACGTTTACTTCGGACAAAGTGGAATATAATAGAATGTAAAAGTAGATATCTCCTCATTCAATTGTAAATAGTTTTGAAAACAATCTCAGTAGCAGTGTAGGCAAATGGCAACTAAAGCCTTACATAAACAAACAAACTGTCGCTAATTCATATGACCTGATCCTTACCTTTGTGACCCTACACTTGCCTTTGGTGAGCTAGCCTCCTTTGCCTTTGATGACCCGACTCTTGCCTTTGATAGTCACGTTTCTAGGCCCAAGTATCTACACACAAGTGAAAGGTCGTGAGAACACTATTGATCTCATTCATCTCCCAGTGGTCAGCATTTTTTTCTTCTGATCCTAGAATTATGTATACATACCTGAACTGTACTGTACTTTCCTCACAGTTGAGAATGTGACACAATTCACGAAACATTGTGGTACTGCAGACCTCGGAAGAATTACACAATTACCTTCCACCTGACTTTGGTTCTATCCCTGCTGAGGGGCTTGCCCAGCTTGTACGTAATTTCCATGGGCAACACAAAACAAATATACATCCATTCCCTACGCCACCCTGCCCCACAGGAAACAGCACGAATGCATGAGAGAAAAGAAAAAGAAATAATAACATATACATTCTCTTCTCCCCCTCACCCGACAGCCGCCTCCTGTTTCAGCGAGGTAGCACCAGGAAACAGACGAAGAAAGGCTACATCCGCTCAGATCCATACACGAGCTGACATGTGTAACGCACCAAACACACAGCTCCCTATCCACATCAAGGACTCACAGACCTTTCTATGGCTTACGCAGAACGTTTCACATGATTTATTCCATTAACAGCACGTTGACCCCGGTATACCACATCATTCCAGTTCACTCTATTCTGTGCACATCTTTCACCCTCCTGCATACTCAGGCCCCGATCGGGTAAAATCTTTTTAACCCCAGCCTTTTATCTCCAGTTTGGGTTGACGAATGTAGTAATAAAAGACGTATCTTAGACAAGTGTATTATCCCAAGTGGTTTGTGAACGAAACCTAATGAAAACCTAGGAAGACATTTTATTCTTCTTGTAACATAAATATGACAAATGAGGATAAGTCTAAATGTTTAGTATTGCCCTATTCTCCTAACTTAGCTAAACTAAGAGGTAGAATTGTAAGCAGGCGGGACAGCGAAATGATTAAATGAGATCTTAACATACTAGCAGAGTGGTTAAACAGATGGCAAATTAAGTTTAAAGTAGACAAGTGTAAAGTTATGCAATTTGCAGACAAGAATATACGTTATGACTGCAAACTATACAGAAATTCTATAACTAAAGTAAGTGAAGAAAAGGACCTTGGGGTTGTCGTTAGCAACAATTTGAAGTACACTAAACAGTGTCAAGCAGCAAGTAAAAAAGATAACCAAATGCTCGGTTTCCTGGCCAAGAACATAGATCATAACACACCAGAAACAATTCTCATACTTTATAATTCTTTAGTAAAACCACACTTTGAATATGCAGTCCAGTTATGGTCCCCAAACTATAAAAGAAAACGATGAAAAAATAGATCAAGTACAAAGTTGCGCGACAAAATTGATCTCATCCCTTAGAAATCTGGCATCCGAAAAAAGGCTAAGACATTGGATCTATTCTCTCTTAAAAAACGTAGACTTCGCTGCGACTGAATCAAATTTTTCAAATTTCTGAACAAGTTCGATAAATTGAACTAAGTGCATCTTTTCGAAGTACAAGAAAGAACGGCTACCAGGAAGGAGAAATGGAATAAAACTCAAGTTAAAAAATGTAGTACGGACGTGGGAAAAAGCTATTTTATTAGTAGGTGTGTTGAGAACTAGAATAAGTTACCGTCAGACGTACTTAATGCTAAAACTGAAAATATCTTGAAAAGTCGTTAAGACAAAATTATCTAATAAATCAGGTAAAAATGAGAGAAACGCCAAAATAAACCTATAAACGACAGCGGTAACGGAGGCACTTCGAAGGATAAAGTGCAGCTGCAGGGAATCGGTGATAACTTAAAAAAGTACCGAGCAGAATTACATTTTTTTGGAGCTAAGCATTTTTCTTTTTAAGAACACCCAATCGTGGGCCAATCAATACTCCTGCTCTCTGTCTTTCTCAGGGAAACTCATGTAATCTAAGACATGTTCTAAAGAACATGCTTATAATGTCTTCTTTTACAATAAAACTATCAATAAGACCAATGAATAGTGGGCTAAATCACACAAAAATTGTGGGTGTGTACGGCGCCATATACAAGGCATGTAAATATATATATATTTGTTTATCTATATTTATCTTGCTTTGTCGCTGTCTCCCGCGTTACCGAGGTAGCGCAAGGAAACAGATGAAAGAATGGCCCAACCCACCCACATACACATATATATACATACACATCCGCACATGCAATATATACATACCTATACATCTCAACGTATACATATATATACACACAGAGACATATACATATATATATATGCACATAATTCATACTGTCTGCCTTTATTCATTCCCGTCGCCACCCCGCCAAACATGAAAATAACCATACCCTCCCCCCAAATGTGCGCGATGTAGCGCTAGGAAAAGACAACAAAGGCCAATTTCGTTCACATTCAGTCTCTAGCTGTCGTGTAATAATGCACAAAAACCATAGCTCCCTTTCCACATCCAGGCCCCACAGAACTTTCCATGTTTTACCCGAGAGGCTTCACATGCCCTGGTTCAATCCATTGACAGCACGTCAACCCCAGTATACCATATCGTTCCAGTTAAGTCTATTCCTTGCACGCCTTTCACCCTCCTGCATATTCAGGCCCCGATCATTCAAATTCATTTTCACTCCATCTTTCCATCTCCAATTCGGTCTCCCACTTGTCCTCGTTCCTTCCACCTCTGACACATATATCCTCTTGGTCAATCTTTCCTCACTCATTCTCTCCATGTGACCAAACCTTTTAAAACACCCCCTTCTGCGCTCTCAACCACACTCTTTTTATTACCACATTTCGTTCTTACCCTATTGTTACTTACTCGATCAAACCACCTCACACCACATATTGTCCTCAAACATCTCATTTCCAGCACATCCACCCTCCTGCGCAAAACTCATCCCAAAGCCCACGCCTCGCAACCATATAACATTGTTGGAACAACTATTCATTCAAACATTCCCATTTTTGCTTTCCGAGATAATGTTCCCGACTTCCACACATTCTTCAACGCTCCCAGAACTTTCGCCCCGTCCCCGACCCTAATATTCACTTCCGCTTCCATAGTTCCATCCGCTGCCAGATCCACTCGCAGATATCTAACACATTTCACTTCCTCCAGTTTTTGTCCATTTAAACTTATCTCCCAATTCACTTGTTCCTCAACCCTACTGTCCCTAATAACCTTGCTCTTATTCACATCTACTCTCAGCTTCCTTCTTTCACACACTTTACCAAACTCAGTCACAAGCTTCTTCAGTTTCTCACACGAATCAGCCACCAGCGCTGTATCATCAGCGAACAACAACTGACTCACTTCCCAAGCTCTCTCATCCACAACAGACTGCATACTTGCCCCTCTTTCCAAAACTCTTGCATTCACCTCCCTAACAACCCCATCCAT
>NC_092238.1:49652313-49692424 GCF_036320965.1 Panulirus ornatus | reverse complement strand
CTCAGATATCTAAAACACTTCACTTCCTCCAGTTTTTCTCTATTCAAACGTACCTCCCAATTGACTCGTCCCTCAACACTACTGTACCTTATAACGTTCCTCTTATTCATATTAAGTCTCAGCTTTCTTCTTTCACACACTTTACCAAACTCCGCCACCGGCTTCTGTAGTTTCTCACCCGAATCAGCCACTAGCGCTTTATCATCAGCGAACAACAGCTGACTCACTTCCCAAGCCCTCTCATCCAAAACAGACTGAATACTTGCCCCTCTCTCTAAAACTCCTGCATTCTCCTCCCTAACAACCCCATCCATAAACAAATTAAACAACCATGGAGACATCACACACCCCTGCCACAAATCGACATTCACTGAGAACCAATCACTTTCCTCTCTTCCTGCTCGCACAAATGCCATACATCCTGTCTAAAAACTTTTCACTGCTTCTAGCAACTTGCCTCCCTCACCATATACTCTTAATACCTTCCACAGAGAACCTCTATCAATTCTATCATATGCCTTCTCCAGATCCATAAATGCTACATGTAAATCCATTTGTTTTTCTAAGTATTTCTCACATACATTCTTCAAAGCAAATACCTGATCCAAACATCCTGTACCACTTCTGAAACCACATTGCTCTTCCCCAATAAGAAGCTCTGTGCATTCCTTCATCCTTTCAATCAATACCCTCGCATATGATTTCCCAGGAATACTCAACAAACTTATACCTCTGTAATTCAGCACTCACTCTTATCCCATTTGCCGTTGTACAGTGCCACTATGCATGCATTCGCCAATCATCTGGCACTTCACCATGAGCCATACATACATTGAATATCCTCACCAACCAGTCAGCAACACAGTTACCCACTTTTTCAATAAATTCCACTGCAATGCCATCCAAATCCTACGCCCTGTCGACATTATCTTCCGGAAAGCTTTTACTACCTCTTTTCTGTTTACCAAATCATTCTCCCTCACCCTCTCACCTCGCACACCACCTCTACCAAAACACCCTATATCTGCCACTCTATCATCTAACACATTCAGCAAGCCTTCAAAATACTCACCCCATCTCCTCACATCACCACTACTTATTATTACATCCCCATTAGCTCCTTCACCGATGTTCCCATATATCCTCTTGTCTTACGCACTATATTTACATCCTTCCATACCTTTTTATTCTCCCTGATACTTAATGATACTCACTTACCCCAACTCTCGTTTGCCCCCTTTTTCACCTCTTGCACCTTTCTTTGACCTCCTGCCTCTTTCTTTTTTACATCTCCCAGTCATTTGCAATAATTCCCTGCAAAAAATCGTCTAAATGCCTCTCTTTTCTCTTTCTCTAATAATCTTACTTCCTATGAGCCCACGGGGCTTTGGATAGTGAACACGTGGTTATGTTATGTGAGAAAATGTTGAGTGAAAACTGGAATCACCCTCGACCTCACAGGTGAGACTGATCTTGCAGTATGGCGTAAGATGGAAGTAGGAAACATATGTACAAGAAATTTGTTTTTCAGACCACAAGAAATGGACAAAGTTTTCCTAAGACAGAGCGAGGGGTCAAGGCGAGTGGACAGAATGAGAAATGGGACGTAAGGGACGTGGAGTTTGTAAAGTTAGTGGGAAATATTGGTACATATCACTTCAGCAATGGTGTTAACGTAATGCTGACTACCTACACTCCTTTCTTCTGGTACAGACCACATTATGGATGGTGAAGTGGATTAGGACTATCTAAAAGACTTTATAAAGAAATTGTGTGAAAAGTATAGTCACACACACACACACACACACACACACACACACACACACACACACACACACACACACACACAACCACACACACACACACATACACATTTAACGCACACACACACACACACACACACACACACACACGCATACAAACATACACACACACACACACACACACACACACACACACACACATAAACGCGCACACACACACACACACACACACACACACACACACACACACACACACACATACACACACACTCATGCACGCACGTACACATACATACACACAATGAAGTGAAGATTTACAACATACAAGAACAGAAACCGCTGATAATTGTATTTGGGCAATGCAAGTGCTCGAGGGGGAAATGTCTCTCGGGAAATTTTACCACAAAAAGACAGTCTTAATTGTCTTACATGCTTATGTATCCTACATTATCATGATGCTTTGTTCATATTGCAAGTGAACTGTAACATGATGTAATGAGAAATTATATTAGGGAAAACAAGGTAATTTTTTCAGCAAAACAGAAATATCTTAAGCCAGTTATGTAGGGGAAACGCCTTGAATAACGTATCTTGATATGAAAGAACAAAGGTAATAAAATGAATCATAAGTACTTTGGCACAGTTACCTGCCTTTGTCTTACGAGTTTGAGATGAATCAAATTGAAGCAATAAAGCTCTTATATACTTCGTATTATCTTCATACCTTTATCATAATAGGCATTGACCTTTCTTTTCCTGGTAGTTTTGAAACCAAAATACAGTCATTTCTTTTGAATAATTTGACTATAGCAATGAGACACAGTTATAATTTATCGTAAAGTCGAGGCTCGGATCAACAAAAACTTGCCTTGTTTTCTTAGTTTGAACTCAATATAGCAAACCGTGTTCGTCGCCTGAATAATGATGATGGAGCTAGTCTCAAGTGTTTGGCTTCTTGATGGGAAAATGTGAAAATTGCTTCACTGGCGCTTGAATTTTCTCAAGAATTTATTATGATACTGGAACAAAAAGATGATTATGTGTGTGTATAAAGGAAGAATTGTTTTCAAGGAATAATCTTCAACAACCGTTGAGCAGACGTTACAGTGTTTAGAAGACCATACAGGCAACTGCTAGATGGTATATAAAGGAATAACTACAAGAACAAATTCACTTTTGTTCCCCGACCTGTTAAACATTTTTGTATACACCAAGTCATGCAATATAGGGGTAAAGTTATACTTTCTGTAATTTCAGGTGTAACACGGCCTGAAATCAATATATACATATTTGAGTAACATTCTCCACGTGGATGACTAAGCCATGCAAGATCTCTTGCCTCAGAATATATGTGAGGCGAGGACCCGGTGTGACACAGCTAGTATACTGGTTGAGCTCTTTAAAAGATCCTGATGTCGGATGATCATATCGCCTGAAGTTTTATTTGTCCGTGAATGCTTTGCAGTTACATTTTGTTAAATGGTTTTGAATATATGAATAGTATATATGAAACGAAAATAGAGAATGAAAAAAGAATTAAGATACTAATCAGACATGAATCTCAAATGCAATAAAGTTATGAGACGAGCAAAAAGGAAACGTAGGAATGGAAATGAACATCACTGTTCCAGGTAAGATGATATCAGAATACCCAGTCCTCCTGTGGCTGGTCTCCACACAAAAACTATGAAAATCAGTAGCCAAACGCATGCCATAAGTCCGAGCGATGGTGATGGGGACATACACACACAGACACACACAGTGGGAAATGGTAATGTCGGTCTGAGAGTAATTTATGCAGATGTTGGTGGATTAAGAGGTAATGGGATCGTTGAAGGAAAGGTGCACCTAATGTTGTTGGAGTTGATGAACAAAGCTCAGTAATGATATGATATCTCACCTGTTCTGTTCTGAGGGTACATGTATTGTGGAAGGAAAGGAAAGGAGGACTGGCCCTCTTAACTAAAGACAGTCTTTATTTTCAAGAAATAGTGAAGGATGACTAATTCGGACTATATACATAATGGGAAGAGTAACTATTAGGAGGAAGTGGATAGTGGTGTTGATATAACACAATTCTCCGAAGAATTTTGAAAAGCCAAAACAAATATAAAAATATAACAGTGAAGGAAACACTCACAATTATGATATATGTTTCAAAAGTGGAGGGAACGAGGAAAACTGGTATAGATAAATAGAGATGGAAGGATGGAGTGAAAAATATTTTGAGCAGTAGGGACCTGAGCATGCAGGAGGGTGAGAAGCATGCACGGAATAAAGAAAAGTTCAACGATGGAGCTGAGTCGATAGAGTTGAGTCAATGGAGCGAACCAGGGAAAGTGAGATACAAGAGATAAGCCATATAAAGATCTGTGAGGTTTGGAAATAAATAAGGTGTTGTGGGTTGCTTTTTATGTGACATATGTAGGGATGTGAGGTGAAGCGGCATTTCTTCGTTATTTTCTTGGCATTTCTTCGCTAACGCAGAGGTTGACGAACAGGTGTGGAGGACGTAAAGTTAATATATGTTATCTTTTTTCTTGTCCTTCATTCCTTTGTGTTCTTTCCTCACACCACATATTGTCCTCAAACATCTCATTTCCAGCACATCCACCCTCCTGCGCACAACTCTATCCATAGCCCACGCTTCGCAACCATAAAACATTGTTGGAACCACTATTCCTTCAAACATACCCATTTTTGCTTTCCGAGATAATGTTCTCGACTTCCAAACATTCTTTAAGGCTCCGAGAATTTTCGCCCCCTCCCCCACCCTATGATTCACTTCCGCTTCCATGGTTCCATCCGCTACCAGATCCACTCCCAGATATCTAAAACACTTTACTTCCTCCAGTTTTGCTCCATTCAAACTTACCTCCCAATTGACTTGACCCTCAACCCTACTGTACCTAATAACCTTGCTCTTATTCACATTTACTCTTAACTTTCTTCTTTCACACACTTTACCAAACTCAGTCACCAGCTTCTGCAGTTTCCTACATGAATCAGCCAACAGCACTGTATCATCAGCGAACAACAACTGACTCGCTTTCCAAGCTCTCTCATCCACAACAGACTTCATACTTGCACCTCTTTCCAAAAGTCTTGCATTCACCTCCCTAACAAATTAAACAACCAAACTCCCATAAACAAATTAAACAACCATGGAGACATCACACACCCTTGCCGCAAACCTACATTCACTGAAAACCAATCACTTTTCTCTCTTCCTACACGTACACATGACTTACATCCTCGATGGGAACTTTTCACTGCTTCTAACGACTTGCCTCCCACACCATATATTCTTAAAACCTTCCACAGAGCATCTCTATCAACTCTGTCATATGCCTTCTCCAGATCCATAAATGCTACATACAAATCCATTTGTTTTTCTAAGTATTTCTCACATACATTCTTCAAAGCAAACACCTGATCCACACATCCTCTACAACTTCTGAAACCACACTCCTCTTCCCCAATCTGATGATCTCTACATGCCTTCACCCTCTCAATCGTTACCCTCCCATATAATTTACCAGGAACACTCAACAAACTTATACCTCTGTAATTTGAGCACTCACTCTTATCCCCTTTGCCTTTGTACAATGGCACTATGCAAGCATTCCGCCAATCCTCAGGCACCTCACCATGAGTCATACATACATTAAATAACCTTACCAACAAGTCAACAATACAGTCACCCCCTTTTTTTATAAATTCCACTGCAATACCATCCAAACCTGCTGCCTTGCCGACTTTCATCTTCCGTAAAGCTTTTGCTACCTCTTCTCTATTTACAAAATCATTTTCCCTAACCCTCTCATTTTGCACACCACCTCGACCAAAACACCCTATATCTGCCACTCTATCATCAAACACATTCAACAAACCTTCAAAATACTCACTCCATCTCCTTCTCACATCACAACTACTTGTTATCACCTCCCCATTAGCCCCATTCACTGAAGTTCCCATTTGCTTCCTTGTCGTATGCAATATATTTACCTCCTTCCAAAACATCTTTTTAATCTCCCTGAAATTTGATGATACATTCTCACCCCAACTCTCATTTGCCCTCTTTTTCACCTCTTGCAGCTTTCTCTTGACCTCCTGCCTCTTTCTTTTATACCTCTCCCACTCATTTGTATTTTTTCCCTGCAAAAATCGTCCAAATGCCTCTCTCTTCTTTTTCACTAATAATCTTACTTCTTCATCCCACCACTCACTACCTTTTCTAATCAACCCACCTCCCACGCTTCTCATGCCACATGCATCTTTTGCGCAAGCCATCACTGCTTCCCTAAATACATCCCATTCCTCCCCCACTCCCCTTACCTCCTTTGTCCTCACCTTTTTCCTTTCTGTACTCAGTCTCTCCTGGTACTTCCTCACACAAGTCTCCATCCCAAGCTCACTTACTCTCACCACTCTCTTCACCCCAACATTCTCTCTTCTTTTCTGAAAACCTCCACAAATCTTCACCTTCGCCTCCACGAGATAATGACCAGACGTCCCTCCAGTTGCACCTCTCAATACATTAACATCCAAAAGTCTCTCTTTTGTGCGTCTATCATTTACCACGTAATCCAATAACGCTCTCTGGCCATCTCTCCAACTTACATACGTATACTTATGTATATCTCGCCCTTTAAAACAGGCATTCCTAATCACCAGTCCTTTTTCAGCACATAAATCTACAAGCTCTTCACCATTTCCATTCACAACACTGAACACTCTACATGTAAACCAATTATTCCCTCAAGTGCCACATTACTCACCTTTGCATTCAAATCACCAATCATTATAACCCGGTCTTGTGCATCAAAACCACTAACACACTCATTCAGCTTCTCCCATATAAATATATATATATATATATATATATATATATATTTTTTTTTTTTTTTTTTTTTGCTTTGTCGCTGTCTGCCGCGTTTGCGAGGTAGCGCAAGGAAACATACGAAAGAAATGGCCCAACCCACCCCCATACACATGTATATACATACGTCCACACACGCAAATATACATACCTACACAGCTTTCCATGGTTTACCCCAGACGATTCACATGCCCTGATTCAATCCACTGACAGCACGTCAACCCCGGTATACCACATCGCTCCAATTCACTCTATTCCTTGCCCTCCTTTCACCCTCCTGCATGTTCAGGCCCCAATCACACAAAATCTTTTTCACTCCATATATCCTCTTGGTCAATCTTTCCTCACTCATTCTCTCCATGTGACTAAACCATTTCAAAACTCCCTCTTCTGCTCTCTCAACCACGCTCTTTTTTATTTCCACACATCTCTCTTACCCTTACGTTACTTACTCGATCAAATCACCTCACACCACACATTGTCCTCAAACATCTCATTTCCAGCACATCCATCCTCCTACGCACCACTCTATCCATAGCCCACGCCTCGCAACCATACAACATCGTTGGAACCACTATTCCTTCAAACATACCCATTTTTGCTTTCCGAGATAATGTTCTCGACTTCCACACATTCTTCAAGGCTCCCAGAATTTTCGCCCCCTCCCCCATCCTATGATCCACTTCCGCTTCCATGGTTCTATCCGCTGCCAGATCCACTCCCAGATATCTAAAACACTTTACTTCCTCCAGTTTCTCTCCATTCAAACTCACCTCCCAATTGACTTGACCCTCAACCCTACTGTACCTAATAACCTTGCTCTTATTCACATTTACTCTTAACTTTCTTCATTCACACACTTTACCAAACTCAGTCACCAGCTTCTGCAGTTTCTCACATGAATCAGCCACCAGCGCTGTATCATCAGCGAACAAAAACTGACTCACTTCCCAAGCTCTCTCATCCCCAACAGACTTCATACTTGCCCCTCTTTCCAAAACTCTAGCATTCACCTCCCTAACAACCCCATCCATAAACAAATTAAACAACCATGGAGACATCAAACACCCCTGCCGTAAACCTACATTCACTGAGAACCAATCACTTTCCTCTCTTCCTACACGTACACATACCTTACATCCTCGATAAAAACTTTTCACTGTTTCTAACAACTTGCCTCCCACATCATATATTCTTAATACCTTCCACAATGCTTCTCTATCAACTCTATCATATGCCTTCTCCAGATCCATAAATGCTACATACAAATCCATTTGCTTTTCTAAGTATTTCTCACATACATTCTTCAAAGCAAACACCTGATCCACACATCCTCTACCACTTCTGAAACCACACTGCTCTTCCCCCATCTGATGCTCTGTACATGCCTTCACCCTCTCAATCAATACCCTCCCATATAATTTGCCAGGAATACTCAACAAACTTATACCTCTGTAATTTGAGCACTCACTCTTATCCCCTTTCCCTTTGTACAATGGCACTATGCACGCATTCCGCCAATCCTGAGGCACCTCACCATGAGTCATACATACATTAGATAACCTTACCAACCAGTCAACAATACAGTCACCCCCTTTTTTAATAAATTCCACTGCAATACCATCCAAACCTGATGCCTTGCCGACTTTCATCTTCCGCAAAGCTTTTACTACCTCTTCTCTGTTTACCAATTCATTTTCCCTAGCCCTCTCACTTTGCACACCACCTCGACCAAAACACCCTATATCTGCCACTCTATCATCAAACACATTCAACAAACCTTCAAAATACTCACTCCATCTCCTTTTCACATCACCACTACTTGTTATCACCTCCCCATTTGCGCCCTTCACTGAAGTTCCCATTTGTTCCCTTGTCTTACGCACTTTATTTACCTCCTTCCAGAACATCTTTTTATTCTCCCTAAAATTTAATGATACTCTCTCACCCCAACTCTCATTTGCCCTTTTTTTCACCTCTTGCACCTTTCTCTTGACCTCCTGTCTCTTTCTTTTATACATCTCCCACTCAATTGCATTTTTTCCCTACAAAAATCGTCCAAATGCCTCTCTCTTCTCTTTCACTAATACTCTTACTTCTTCATCCCACCACTCACTACCCTTGCTAATCAACCCATCTTCCACTTTTCTCATGCCACAAGCATCTTTTGCGCAATCCATCACTGATTCCCTAAATACATCCCATTCCTCCTCCACTCCCCTTACTTCCATTGTTCTCACCTTTTTCCATTCTGTACTCAGTCTCTCCTGGTACTTCCTCACACAAGTCTCCTTCCCAAGCTCACTTACTCTCACTACCCTCTTCACCCCAACATTCACTCTTCTTTTCTGAAAACCCATACAAATCTTCATCTTAGCCTCCACAAGATAATGATCAGTTGCACCTCTCAGCACATTAACATCCAAAAGTCTCTCTTTCGCGCGCCTGTCAATTAACACGTAATCCAATAACGCTCTCTGGCCATCTCTCCTACTTACATAAGTATACTTATGTATATCTCGCTTTTTAAACCAGGTATTCCCAATCATCAGTCCTTTTTCAGCACATAAATCTACAAGCTCTTCACCATTTCCATTTACAACACTGAACACCCCATGTATACCAATTATTTCCTCAACTGCCACATTACTTACCTTTGCATTCAAATCACCCATCACTATATATATATATATATATATATATATATATATATATATATATATATATATATATATATATATATATATATATATATATATATATATATATACATATATATATATATACGTATATATATGTATATATATATATATATATATATATATATATATATATATATATATATATATATATATATATATATATATATATATATATATATATATATATATATATATATATATATATATATATATATATATATATATATATATATATATATATATATATATATATATGTATATATATATATATATATATATATATATATATATATATATATATATATATATATATATATATATATATATATATATATATATATATATATATATTTATCCCTGGGGATAGGGGAGAAAGAATAGTTTCCACGTATTCCCTGCGTGTCGTAGAAGGCGACTAAAAGGGGAGGGAGCGGGGGGCTGGAAATCCTCCCCTCTCACTTTTTTTTTTTTTTAATTTTCCAAAAGAGAGAACAGAGAAGGGGCCCAGGTGAGGATATTCCCTCAAGGGCCCAGTCCTCTGTTCTCAACGCTACCTCGCTAATGCGGGAAATGGCGAATAGTATGAAAGAAAAGAAAGATATATATATATATATATATATATATATATATATATATATATATATATATATATATATATATATATATATATATATATATATCTATATATGTATATATATATTTATATCCCTGGGGATAGGGGAGAGAGAATACTTCCCACGCATTCCTCACGTGTCGTAGAAGGCGACTGAAGGGGACGAAAGCGGGGGGCTGGGAACCCTCCCCTCCTTGTATTATAACTTTCTAAAGGGGAAACAGAGGAAGGAGTCAAGCGGAGAGTGCTCATCCTCCTCGAAGGCTCAGACTGGGATGTCTAAATGTATGTGGATGTAACCAAGATGAGAAAAAAGGAGAGATAGGTAGTATGTTTACGGAAAGGAGCCTGGATAGTTGGCTCTGAATGAAACGAAGCTCAAGGGTAAAGGGGAAGAGTGATTTGGGAATGTTTTGGGAGTTAGTGAGAGTACAAGAGCAAGGGAAGGATTAGCACTACTCCTCAAACAAAAGTATTGGGAGTAGATGATAGGGTGTAAGAAAGTAAACTCTAGATTGATATGGGTAAAACTGAAAGTTATTGGAGAGAGATGGGTGATTTTTGGTGTATATGCACCTGGGCATGAGAAGAAAGATCATGAGGGGCAAGTGTTTTGGGAGCTGCTAAGTGAGTGTGTTAGTGGTTTTGATGCACGAGACCAGCTTATAGTGATGGGTGATTTGAATGCAAAGGTAAGTAATGTCGCAGTTGAGGGAATATTTGGTGTACAAAGGGTGTTCAGTGTTGCAAATTGAAATGGTGAAGAGCTTGAAGATTTATGTGCTTAAATAGATCCCATGATTAGGAATACCTGGTTTGAAAAGAGAGATATACATAAGTATACGTATGTAAGTAGGAGAGATGGCCAGAGATCGTTATTGGATAACGTGTTAACTGATAGGCTCGCGAAAAAGAGACTTTTGGATGTTAATGAGCTGAGAGGTGCAACTGGTGGGATGTCTGATCATTATCTTGTGGAGGCAAGGGTCAAGATTTGGAGAGGTTTTCAGAAAAAAGAGAGAATGTTGGGATGAAAAGACTGGTGAGAGTAAGTGAGCTTGGGAAAGACACATGTGTGAGGAAATACCAGGAGAGATTGAGTACAAAATGAAAAAAGATGAGAACTAAGGACGTAAGGGGAGTGGGGGAGGAATGGGATGTATTTAGGGAAGCAGTGATGGCTTGCTCAAAAGATGCTTGTTCCATGAGAAGCGTGGGAGGTGGGCAGATTAGAAAGTGAACTGAGTGGTGGGATGAAGAGGTAAGATTATCAGTGAAGGAGAAGAGAGAGGCATGTGGACGATTTTTCCAGGTAAATAATGCAAATAACAGGGAGATGTATGTATAAAAGAAAGAGGCAGGCGGTCAAGAGAAAGGTGCAAGAGGTGAAAAAGAGGGTAAATAAGAGTTGGGGAGAGAGAGAATCATTAAATTTTTGGGAGAATAAAAAGATGTTTTGGAAGGATATACAAAGTGCGTAAGACTAGGGAACAAATGGAAACTTCAGTGAAGGGGGCAAATGGGAGGTGATAACAGGTAATGGTGATGTGAGAAGGAGATGGAGTGAGTATTTTGAGGGTTTGTTGAAAATGTTTGATGATAAAGTGGCAGATATAGGGTGGTCGAGGTGGTGTGCAAAGTGAGAGGGTTAGGGAGAAGGATTTGGTATACAGATAAGTGGTAGTGAAAGATTGTGGAACATGAAAGCCGGCAAGGCACCAGGTTTGGATGGTATTGCAGTAGAATTTATTAAAAAGGGGGATGACAATTTTGCTGACTGGTTGGTAAGGTAATTTAAAAAATGTTTGTCGCATTGTGAGGTGCCTGAGGGTTGGCGGAATGCGTGCATAGTGCCATTGAAGAAAGGCAAAGGGGATAAAAGTAAGTGCTCAAATTACAGAGGTATAAGTTTCTTGAGTATTCCTGGGATATTATATAGGAGGGTATTGATTGAGAGGGTGAAGGCATGTACAGAGCATCAGGTTGGGGAAGAGCAGTGTGATTTCAGAAGTGGTAGAGGATGTGTGGATCAGGTGTTTGTTTTGAATAATGTATGTGAATAATACTTAGAAAATCAAATGCACTTGTATGGAGCATTTATGGATCTGGAAAAGGCATATGATAGAATTGATTCAGATGCTCTGTGGAAGGTATTAAGAATATATGGCGTGGGAGGAAAGTTGTTAGAAGTAGTGAAAAGTTTTTCGAGCATGTAAGGAAAAGTAATGTAAGGAAAAGTAACTAACAAATTAAAGAACCATGGAGACATCAAACACCCCTGCAGCAAACCTACATTCACTGAGATCCAATCACTTTCCTATCTTCCTACTCGTACACATGCATTACATCCTCGATAAAGACTTTTATATATATATATATATATATATATATATATATATATATATATATATATATATATATATATATATATATATATATATATATATATATATATATATATATATATATATATATATATATATAGATATATATATAGATATATATATATAGATTTTTTTTTTTTTTTTTTTTTTCATACTATTCGCTATTTCCCGCGATAGCGAGGTAGCGTTAAGAACAGAGGACTGGGCCTTTGAGGGAATATCCTCACCTGGACCTCTTCTCTGTTCCTTCTTTTGGAAAAAAAAAAAAAAAAAAAAAAAAAAAATATATATATATATATATATATATCTATATATATAGATATATATATATATATATATATATTTTTTTTTTTTTTTTTTTTTGCTTTGTCGCTGTCTCCCGCGTTTCAGAGGTAGCGCAAGGAAACAGACGAAAGAAATGGCCCAACCCACCCCCATACACATGTATATACATACGTCCACACACGCAAATATACATACCTACACAGCTTTCCATGGTTTACCCCAGACGCTTCACATGCCCTGATTCAATCCACTGACAGCACGTCAACCCCGGTATACCACATCGCTCCAATTCACTCTATTCCTTGCCCTCCTTTCACCCTCCTGCATGTTCAGGCCCCGATCACACAAAATCTTTTTCACTCCATCTTTCCACCTCCAATTTGGTCTCCCTCTTCTCCTCGTTCCCTCCACCTCCGACACATATATATATATATATATATATATATATATATATATATATATATATATATATATATATATATATAAATATATATATATATATATATATATATATATATATATATATATATATATATATATATATATATATATATATATATATATATATATATATATATATATATATATATATATATATATATATATATATATATATATATATATATATATATATATATATATAAGTATATATATATATATATATATATATATATATATATATATATATATATATATATATATATATATATATATATATATATATATATTTTTTTTTTTTCTTTTTTTTTTTATACTTTGTCGCTGTCTCCCGCGTTTGCGAGGTAGCGCAAGGAAACAGACGAAAGAAATGGCCCAACCCCCCCCCCCATACACATGTACATACACACGTCCACACACGCAAATATACATACCTACACAGCTTTCCATGGTTTACCCCAGACGCTTCACATGCCTTGATTCAATCCACTGACAGCACGTCAACCCCTGTATACCACATCGCTCCAATTCACTCTATTCCTTGCCCTCCTTTCACCCTCCTGCATGTTCAGGCCCCGATCACACAAAATCTTTTTCACTCCATCTTTCCACCTCCAATTTGGTCTCCCTCTTCTCCTCGTTCCCTCCACCTCCGACACATATATCCTCTTGGTCAATCTTTCCTCACTCATTCTCTCCATGTGCCCAAACCATTTCAAAACACCCTCTTCTGCTCTCTCAACCACGCTCTTTTTATTTCCACACATCTCTCTTACCCTTACGTTACTTACTCGATCAAACCACCTCACACCACACATTTTCCTCAAACATCTCATTTCCAGCACGTCCATCCTCCTGCGCACAACTCTATCCATAGCCCACGCCTCGCAACCATACAACATTGTTGGAACCACTATTCCTTCAAACATACCCATTTTTGCTTTCCGAGATAATGTTCTCGACTTCCACACATTTTTCAAGGCTCCCAAAATTTTCGCCCCCTCCCCCACCCTATGATCCACTTCCGCTTCCATGGTTCCATCCGCTGACAGATCCACTCCCAGATATCTAAAACACTTCACTTCCTCCAGTTTTTCTCCATTCAAACTCACCTCCCAATTGACTTGACCCTCAACCCTACTGTACCTAATAACCTTGCTCTTATTCACATTTACTCTTAACTTTCTTCTTCCACACACTTTACCAAACTCAGTCACCATCTTCTGCAGTTTCTCACATGAATCAGCCACCAGCGCTGTATCATCAGCGAACAACAACTGACTCACTTCCCAAGCTCTCTCATCCCCAACAGACTTCATACTTGCCCCTCTTTCCAAAACTCTTGCATTTACCTCCCTAACAACCCCATCCATAAACAAATTAAACAACCATGGAGACATCACATACCCCTGCCGCAAACCTACATTCACTGAGAACCAATCACTTTCCTCTCTTCCTACACGTACACATGCCTTACATCCTCGATAAAAACTTTTCACTGCTTCTAACAACTTGCCTCCCACACCATATATTCTTAATACCTTCCACAGAGCATCTCTATCAACTCTATCATATGCCTTCTCCAGATCCATAAATGCTACATACAAATCCATTTGCTTTTCTAAGTATTTCTCACATACATTCTTCAAAGCAAACACCTGATCCACACACATATATATATATATATATATATATATATATATATATATATATATATATATATATATATATATATATATATATATATATATATATATATATATATATATTATCCCTGGCGATAGGGAAGAAAGAATACTTCCCACGCATTCCTCACTTGTCGTACAAGGCGACTAAAGGGGACGGGAGCAGGGTGCCAGAAACCCTCCCCTCCTTGTATTTTGACTTTCTAAAAGGGGAAACAGAAGAAGTAGTCTCCCGGGGAGTGCTCATACTCCTCGAAGGCTCAGGAGGGGTGTCTAAATGTGTATCGATATAACAAAGACAAGAAAAAAGGAGAGACAGGTAGTACGTTTGAGGAAAGGAACCTGAATGTTTTGGCTCTTAGTGAAACGAAGCTCAAAGGTAATGGGGATGAGTGGTTTGGGAATGTCTTGGGAGTAAAGTCAGAGGTTAGTGAGAGGACAAGAGGAAGGGAAAGAGTAGCACTACTCCTAAAACAGGAGTTGTGTGAGTATATGATAGAGTGTAAGAAAGTAAAATCTAGATTGATATGGGTAAAACTGAAAGTTGATGGAGAGAGATGGGTGATTACTGGTGCATATGCACCTGGGCATGAGAAGAAAGATCATGAGAGGCAAGTGTTGTGGGAGCAGCTGAATGACTGTGTTGGTGGTTTTGATGCACAAGACCGGGTTATAGTGATGGGTGATTTAAATGCAAATGTGAGTAATGTGGCAGTTGAGGGAATAATTGGTATACATATGGTGTTCAGTGTTGTAAATGGAAATGGTGAAGAGCTTGTAGATTTATGTGTTGAAAAAGGAATGGTGATTGGGAATACCTGGTTTAAAAGGCGAGATATACATATGTATACGTATGTAAGTAGGAGAGATGGCCAGAGAGCGTTATTGGATTACGTGTTGACTGATAGGCGCGCGAAAGAGAGACTTCTGGATGTTAATGTTCTGAGGGGTGCAACTGGAGGGATGTCTGACAATTCTCTTGTGGGGGCGAAGGTGAAGATTTGTAGGGGTTTTCAGAAAAGACGGGGGATGTTGGGGTGAAGAGAGTGGTGAGAGTAAGTGAGCTCGGGAAGGAGACTTGTGTGAGGAAGTACCAGGAGAGACTGAGTACAAAATGGAAAAAGGTGAGAACAAAGGAGTTAAGGGGAGTGGGGGAGGAATGGGATGTATTTAGTGAAGCAGTGATGGCTTGCGTAAAAGATGGTTGTGGGAGGTGGGTTGATTTAAAAGCTTAGTGAGTGGTGGGATGCAGAAGTAAGATTATTGGTGAAAGGTAAGAGAGAGGCATTTGGGCGATTTTTGAAGGGAAAAAATTCAAATGAGTGGGAGATGTATAAAAGAAAGAAAGAGTCAGGAAGTCAAGAGAAAGGTGAAAGTGGTGAAAAAGAGGGGAAATGACAGTTGGGGTGAGAGAGTTTATTAAGTTTTACGTAGAATAAAAAGATGATTTGGAAAGAGGTAAATAAAGTGCGTAAGACAGGGGAGCAAATAAGAACTTCAGTGAAGGGTTCTAATGGGGAGGTGATAACAAGTAGTGGTGATGTGAGAATGAGATAGAGTGAGTATTTCTAGGGTTTGTTAAATATTTGTGATGATAGTGTGGCAGATATAGGGTGTTTTGGTCGAGGTGGTGTGCAAAGTGAGAGGGTTAGGGAAAATGATTGGTAAACAGAGAAGAGGTAGTAGAAGCTTTGCGGAAGATGAAAGCCGATAAGGCAGAAGGTTTGGATGGTATTGCAGTGGAATTTATTAAAAAAAGGTGGTGACTATTGTTAACTGGTTGGTAAGGTTGTTTAATGTATGTATGATTCATGGTGAGGTGCCTGAGGATCGGCGGAATGCTTGCATAGTGCCATTGTACAAAGGCAAAGCGGATAAGAGTGATTGTTCAAATTTATGAGGTACAATTTTTTTGAGTATTCCTGGTAAATTATATGGGAGGGTATTGATTGAGAGGGTGAAGGCATGTAGAGATCATCAGATTGGGGAAGAGCAGTGAGGTTTCAGAATTGGTAGAGGATGTGTGGATCAGGTATTTGCTTTGAAGAATGTATGTGAGAAATACTTAGAAAAGAAATGGATTTCAATGTAGCATTTATGGATCTGGAGAAGTCATATGATAGAGTTGATAGAGATGCTATGCGGAAGGTACTAAGAATATATGGTGTGGGAGGCAAGTTGTTAAAAGCAGTGAAAATTTTTATCGAGGCTGTGAGGCATGTCTACGTGTAGGAACAGAGGAATGTGATTGGTTCTCAGTGAATGTAGGTTTGCGGCAGGGGTGTGTGATGTCTCTATGGTCGTTTAATTTGTTTACGGATGGGGTTGTTAGGGAGATGAATTCAAGAGTTTGTAAAGAGGGGCAAATATGCAGTTTGTTGTGGATGCGAGAGCTTGGGAAGTGAGTCAATTGTTGTTCGCTGATGATACAGCGCTGGTGGCTGATTCATGTGAGAAACTGCAGAAGCTGGTCACTGACTTTGGTAAAGTGTGTGAAAGAAGAAAGTTAAGAGTAAATGTGATTAAGAGCAAGGTTACTAGGTACAGTAGGGTTGAGGGTCAAATCAATTTGGAGGTAAGTTTGAATGGAGAAAAAGTGAAGACTAGTAAAGTGTTTTAGATATCGGGGAGTCGATCTGGCAGCGAATGGAACCATGGAAGTGGAAGTGGATCATAGGGTTGGGGACAGGGCGAAAATTCTGGGTGCCTTAAAGAATGCTTGGAAGTCGAGAACATTATCTCGGAAAGCGAAAAGGGGTATGTTTGAAGGAATTATGGTTCCAACAATGTTTTATGGTTGCGAGGCGTGGGCTATGGATAGAGTTGTGCGCAGGACGGTGTATGTGATGGAAATGAGATATATGACGACAAAATTGTGGTGTGTGGTTGTTTTGATCGAGTAAGTAATGTAAGGGTAAGAGAGATGTGTGGAAATGAAAAGAGTGTGGTTGAGAAAGCAGAAGAGGGTGTTTTAAAATGGTTTGGTCACTTGGAGAGAATGAGTGAGGAAAGATTGACCAAGAGGATATATGTGTCAGAGGTGGAGGGAACGGGGAGAAGTGGGAGACCAAATTGGAGGTGGAAAGATGGAGTAAAAAAGATTTTGAGTGTTCGGGGCCTGAACGTGCAGGAGGGTGAAAGGCGTGCAAGGAAAAGAGTGAATTGGAACGATGTGTTATACCGTGGACGACGTGTAGTCAATGGAATGAACCATGGCATGTTAAGCGTCTGGGGTAAACCATGGAAAGTTCTCTGGGGCCTAGATCTGGAAAGGGAGCTGTGGTTTCGGTGGATTATTACATGACAGCTAGAGACTGAGTGAGAACGAATGGGGCCTTTGTTGTCTTTTCCTAGCGCTACCTCGCACACATGAGGGGGAGGGGGTTGTTATTCCATGTGTGGCGAGGTGGCGATGGAAAATAAATAAAGGCAGACAGTATGAATTATGTACATATATGTATATGTATATGTCTCTGTGTGTATATATATGTTTATATTGAGATGTGTAGGCATGTATATTTGCGTATGTGGACCTCGTCTCGCTAATGCGGGTAACACCCTCTTCTGCTCTCTCAACCAAGCTCTTTTTATTTCCACACATCTCTCTTACCCTTACGTTACTTACTCGATCAAATCACCTCACACCACACATTGTCCTCAAACATCTCATTTCCAGCACATCCACCCTCCTGCGCACAACTCTATCCATATCCCACGCCTCGCAACTATACAACATTGCTGGAACCACTATTCCTTCAAACATACCCATTTTTGCTTTCCGAGATAATGTTCTCGACTTCCACAAATTCTTCAAGGCTCCCAGGATTCTCGCCCCCTCCCCCACCCTATGATCCACATCCGTTTCCATGGTTCCACCCGCTGCCAGATCCACTCCCAGATATCTAAAACACTTTACTTCCTCCAGTTTTTCTCCATTCAAACAGACCTCCCAATTGACTTGACCCTCAACCCAACTGTACCTAATAACCTTGCTCTTATTCACATTTACTCTTAACTTTCTTCTTTCACACACGTTACCAAACTCAGTCATAACCTTCTGCAGTTTCTCACATGAATCAGCCACCAGCGCTGTATCATCAGCGAACAACAACTGACTCACTTACCAAGCTCTCTCATCCACAACAGACTTCATACTTGCCCCTCTTTCCAAAACTCTTGCATTCATCTTCCTAACAACCCCATCCATAAACAAATTAAACAACCATGGAGACATCACACACCCCTGCCGCAAACCTACATTCACTGAGAATCAATCACTTTCCTCTCTTCCTACACGTACACATACCTTACATCCTCGATAAAAACTTTTCACTGCTTCTAACAACCTACCTCCCACACCATATATTCTTAATACCTTCCACAGAGCATCTCTATCAACTCTATCATATGCCTTTTCCAGATCCATAAATGCTACATACAAATCCATTTGCTTTTCTAAGTTTTTCTCACATACATTCTTCAAAGCAAACACCTGATCCACACATCCTCTACCACTTCTGAAATCACACTGCTCTTCCTCAATCTGATGCTCTGTACATGCCTTCACCCTCTCAATCAATACCCTCCCATATAATTTACCAGGAATACTCAACAAACTTATACCTCTGTAACTTGAGCACTCACTCTTATTCCCTTTGCCTTTGTACAATGGCACTATGCACGCATTCCGCCAATCCTCAGGAACCTCACCATGAGTCATACATATATTAAATAACTTTACCAACCAGTCAACAATACAGTCTCCTCCTTTTTTAATAAAATCCACTGTAATACCATCCAAACCTACTGCCTTGCCGGCTTTCATCTTCCGCAAAGCTTTTACTACCCCAACTCTGTTTACCAAATCATTTTCTCTAACCCTCTCACTTTGCACACCACCTCGACCAAAATACCCTATATCTGCCACTCTATCATCAAACACATTCATCAAACCTTCAAAATACTCACTCCATCTCCCTCTCACATCACCACTACTTGTTATCACCTCCCCATTTGCGCCCTTCACTGCAGTTCCCATTTGCTCCCTTGTCTTACGCACTTTATTTACCTCCTTCCAGAACATCTTTTTATTCTCCCTAAAATTTAATGATACTCTCTCACCCCAACTCTCATTTGCCCTCTTTTTCACCTCTCGCACCTTTCTCTTGACCTCCTGTGCCTTTCCCATTTTTTCCCTGCAAAAATCGTCCAAATGCCTGTCTCTTCTCTTTCACTAGTAATCTTACTTCTTCATCCCACCACTCAATATCCTTTCTAATCAACCCACCTCCCACTCTTCTCATGCCACAAGCATCTTTTGCGCAATCCATCACTGATTCCCTAAATACATCCCATTCCTCCCCCACTCCCCTTACTTCCATTGTTCTCACCTTTTTCCATTCTGTACTCAGTCTCTCCTGGTACTTCCTCACACAAGTCTCCTTCCCAAGCACACTTACTCTCACCACCCTCTTCACCCCAACATTCACTCTTCTTTTCTGAAAACCCATACAAATTTTCACCTTAGCCTCCACAAGATAATGATCAGACATCCCTCCAGTTGCACCTCTCATCACATTAACATCCAAAAGTCTCTCTTTCGCGCGCCTGTCAATTAACACGTAATCCAATAACGCTCTCTGGCCATGTCTCCTACTTACATACGTATATTTATGTATATCTCGCTTTTTAAACCAGGTATTCCTAATCATCAGTCCTTTTTCAGCACATAAATCTACGAACTTTTCACCATTTCTATTTACAACACTGAACACCCCATGTACACCAATCATTCCCTCAACTGCCACATTACTCACCTTTGCATTCAAATCACCCATCTCTATAACCCGGTCTCGTGCACCAAAACCACTAACACACTCATTCAGCCTCTTCCAAAACACTTGCCTTTCATGATCTTTCTTCTCATGCCCAGGTGCATATGCACCAATAATCACCCATCTCTCTCCATCAACTTTCAGTTTTACACATACTAATCGAGAATTTATTTTCTTACACTCTATCACACACTCCCACAACTCCTGTTTCAGGAGTACTGCTACTCCCTCCCTTGCTCTTGTCCTCTCACCAACCCCTGACTTTACTCCCAAGACATTCCCAAACCACTCTTCCCCTTTAACCTTGAGCTTCGTTTTACTCAGAGCCAAAACATCCAGGTTCCTTTCCTCAAACATTTTACCTATCTCTCCTTTTTTCACATCTTGGTTACATCCACACACATTTAGACACCCCAGTCTGAGCCTTCGAGGAGGATGAGCACTCCCCGCGTGACTCCTTTTGTTTCCCATTTTAGAAAGTTAAAAATACAAGGAGGGGAGGATTTCTGGCCCCCCGCTCCCGTCCTCTCTAGTCTTCTTCTACGACACGCGAGGAATGCGTGGGAAGTATTCTTTCACCCCTATCCCCAGGGATAATATATATATACATATATATATATATATATATATATATATATATATATATATATATATATATATATATATATATATATATATATATATATATATATATATATATATATATATATGCATATATATATATATATATATATATATATATATATATATATATATATATATATATATATATATACTTTTTTTTTATACTTTGTCGCTGTCTCCCGCGTTTGCGAGGTAGCGCAATGAAACAGACGAAAGAAATGGCCCAACCCCCCCCATACACATGTATATACATACGTCCACATACGCAAATATACATACCTACACAGCTTTCCATGGTTTACCCCAGACGCTTCACATGCCTTGATTCAATCCACTGACAGCACGTCAACCCCGGTATACCACATCGCTCCAATTCACTCTATTCCTTGCCCTCCTTTCACCCTCCTGCATGTTCAGGCCCCGATCACACAAAATCTTTTTCACTCCATCTTTCCACCTCCAATTTGGTCTCCCTCTTCTCCTCGTTCCCTCCACCTCCGACACATATATCCTCTTGGTCAATCTTTCCTCACTCATTCTCTCCATGTGCCCAAACCATTTCAAAACACCCTCTTCTGCTCTCTCAACCACGCTCTTTTTATTTCCACACATCTCTCTTACCCTTACGTTACTTACTCGATCAAACCACCTCACACCACACATTGTCCTCAAACATCTCATTTCCAGCACATCCATCCTCCTGCGCACAACTCTATCCATAGCCCACGCCTCGCAACCATACAACATTGTTGGAACCACTATTCCTTCAAACATACCCATTTTTGCTTTCCGAGATAATGTTCTCGACTTCCACACATTCTTCAAGGCTCCCAGAATTTTCGCCCCCTCCCCCACCCTATGATCCACTTCCGCTTCCATGGTTCCATCCGCTGCCAGATCCACTCCCAGATATCTAAAACACTTCACTTCCTCCAGTTTTTCTCCATTCAAACTCACCTCCCAATTGACTTGACCCTCAACCCTACTGTACCTAATAACCTTGCTCTTATTCACATTTACTCTTAACTTTCTTCTTCACACACTTTACCAAACTCAGTCACCAGCTTCTGCAGTTTCTCACATGAATCAGCCACCAGCGCTGTATCATCAGCGAACAACAACTGACTCACTTCCCAAGCTCTCTCATCCCCAACAGACTTCATACTTGCCCCTCTTTCCAAAACTCTTGCATTCACCTCCCTAACAACCCCATCCATAAACAAATTAAACAACCATGGAGACATCACACACCCCTGCCGCAAACCTACATTCACTGAGAACCAATCACTTTCCTCTCTTCCTACACGTACACATGCCTTACATCCTCGATAAAAACTTTTCACTGCTTCTAACAACTTGCCTCCCACACCATATATTCTTAATACCTTCCACAGAGCATCTCTATCAACTCTATCATATGCCTTCTCCAGATCCATAAATGCTACATACAAATCCATTTGCTTTTCTAAGTATTTCTCACATACATTCTTCAAAGCAAACACCTGATCCACACATCCTCTACCACTTCTGAAACCACACTGCTCTTCCCCAATCTGATGCTCTGTACATGCCTTCACCCTCTCAATCAATACCCTCCCATATAATTTACCAGGAATACTCAACAAACTTATACCTCTGTAATTTGAGCACTCACTCTTATCCCCTTTGCCTTTGTACAATGGCACTATGCACGCATTCCGCCAATCCTCAGGCACCTCACCATGAGTCATACATACATTAAATAACCTTACCAACCAGTCAACAATACAGTCACCCCCTTTTTTAATAAATTCCACTGCAATACCAACCAAACCTGCTGCCTTGCCGGCTTTCATCTTCCGCAAAGCTTTTACTACCTCTTCTCTGTTTACCAAATCATTTTCCCTAACCCTCTCACTTTGCACACCACCTCGACCAAAACACCCTATATCGGCCACTCTATCATCAAACACATTCAACAAACCTTCAAAATACTCAATCCTTCGCCCTCTCACATCACCAATACTTGTTATCACCTCCCCATTTACGCCCTTCACTGAAGTTCCCATTTGCTCCCTTGTCTTACGCACTTTATTTACCTCCTTCCAGAACATCTTTTTATTCTCCCTAAAATTTAATGATACTCTCTCACCCCAACTCTCATTTGCCCTTTTTTTCACCTATTGCACCTTTCTCCTGACCTTCTGTCTCTTTCTTTTATACATCTCCCACTCAATTGCATTTTTTCTTTGCAAAAATCGTCCAAATGCCTCTCTCTTCTCTCTCACTAATACTCTTACTTCTTCATCCCACCACTCACTGCCCTTTCTAATCAACCCACCTCCCACTCTTCTGATGCCACAATCATCTCTTGCGCAATCCATCACTGATTCCCTAAATACATCCCATTCCTCCCCCACTCCCCTTACTTCCATTGTTCTCACCTTTTTCCATTCTGTACTCAGTCTCTCCTGGTACTTCCTCACACAAGTCTCCTTCCCAAGCTCACTTACTCTCACCACCCTCTTCAACCCAACATTCACTCTTCTTTTCTGAAAACCCATACAAATCTTCACCTTAGCCTCCACAAGATAATGATCAGACATCCCTCCAGTTGCACCTCTCAGCACATTAACATCCAAAAGTCTCTCTTTCGCGCGCCTGTCAATTAACACGTAATCCAATAACGCTCTCTGGCCATCTCTCCTCCTTACATAAGTATACTTATGTATATCTCGCTTTTTAAACAAGGTATTCCCAATTATCAGTCCTTTTTCAGCAAATAAATCTACAAGCTCTTCACCATTTCCATTTACAACACTGAACATCCCATGTATACCAATTATTCCCTCAACTGCCACATTACTCACCTTTGCATTCAAAGCACCCATCACTATAACCCGGTCTCGTGCATCAAAACCACTAACACACTCATTCAGCTGCTCCCAAAACACTTGCCTCTCATGATCTTTCTTCTCATGCCCAGGTGCATATGCACCAATAATCACCCATCTCTCTCTCTCTCTCTCTATATATATATATATATATATATTAATATATATATATACATACATATATATATATATATATATATATATATATATATATATATATATATATATATATATATATATATATATATATATACATATATATATATATATATATATATATATATATATATATATATATATATATATATATATATATATATATATATATATGTATATATATATATATATATATATATATATATATATATATATATATATATTTATATATATATGTATATATATATTAATGTATATATATATATATATATATATATATATATATATATATATATATATATATATATATATATATATATATATATATATATATATATATATATATATATATATATATATATGTATATATATATATATGTATATATATATATATATATATATATATATATATATATATATATATATATATATATATATATATATATATATATATATATATATATATATATATATATACATATATATATATATATATATATATATATATATATATATATATATATATACATATATATATATATACATATATATATATATATATATATATATATATATATATATATATATATATATATATATATATATTTTTTTTTTTTTTTTCTCTGCTTTTTTTTTCTGCTGTATCCCACGTTTGCGAAGTAGCGCAAGGAAACAGAAGAAAGAAATGGACCAACCCACCCCCATACACATGTATATACATACGTCCACACACGCAAATATACATACCTACACAGCTTTCAATGGTTTACCACAGACGCTTCACATGCCTTGATTCAATCCACTGACAACACGTCAACCCCGGTATACCACATCGCTCCAATTCACTCTATTCCTTGCCCTCCTTTCACCCTCCTGCATGTTCAGGCCCAGACCACAAAAAATCCTTTTCACTCTATCTTTCTACCTCCAATTTGGTCTCCCTCTTCTCCTCGTTCCCTCCACATCCGACACATATATTTTCTTGGTCAATCTTTCCTCACTCATTCTCTCCATGTGCCCAAACCATTTCAAAACACCCTATTCTGCTCTCTCAACCACGCTCTTTTTATTTCCACACATCTCTCTTACCCTTACGTTACTTACTCGATCAAACCACCTCACACCACACATTGTCCTCAAACATCTCATTTCTAGCACATCCATCCTCCTGCGCACAACTGTACCCTTATATATATATATATATATATATATATATATATATATATATATATATATATATATATATATATATATATATATATATATATATATATATATATATTAATATGCATATATATATATATATATATATATATATATATATATATATATATATATATATATATATATATATATATATATATATATATATATATATATATATATATTTATATATATATATATATATATATATATATATATATATATATATATATATATATATATATATATATATATATATATATATATATATATATATATATATATATACTTCCCACGTATCCCCTGCGTGTCGTAGAAGGCGACTAAAAGGGGAGGGAGCGGGGGGCTGGAAATCCTCCCCTCTCGTTTTTTTTTTTCTAATTTTCCAAAAGAAGGAACAGAGGGGGCCAGGTGAGGATATTCCAAAAAAGGCCCAGTCCTCTGTTCTTAACGCTGCCTCGCTAACGCGGGAAATGGCGAATAGTTTTGAAAAAAAAGAAATGAAAATATATATATATATATATATATATATATATATATATATATATATATATATATATATATAATATATATATATTTATATATATATATATATATATATATATATATATATACATATATATGTATATATGTATATATATATATATATATATATATATATATATATATATATATATATATATATATATATATATATATATATATATATATATATATATATATATATACATATATATATATATATATATATATATATATATATATATATATATATATATATATATATATATATATATATATATATATATATATATATATATATATATTATACCTGGGGATAGGGGAGAAAGAATACTTCCCACGTATTCCCTGTGTGTCGTAGAAGGCGCCTAAAAGGGGAGGGAGCGGGTGGCTGGAAATCCTCCCCTTTCTTGTTTTTTTTTAATTTTCCAAAAGAAGGAACAGAGAAGGGAGTCAGGTGAGGATATTCCCTCTAAGGCCCAGTTCTCTGTTCTTAACGCTACCTCGCTAACCCGGGAAATGGCAAATAGTATGAAAAAAAAAAAAAAATATATATATATATATATATATATATATATATATATATATATATATATATATATATATATATATATATATATGTGTGTGTACGTGTAGGAAGAGAGAAAAGTTATTGGTTCTCAGTGAATGTATGTTTCGGCAGGGGTGTGTGATGTCTCCATGGTTGTTTAATTTGTTTATGGATGGGGTTGTTAGTGAGGTGAATGCAAGAGTTTTGGAAAGAGGGGCAAGTATGAAGTCTGTTGGGGATGAGAGAGCTTGGGAAGTGAGTCAGTTGCTGTTCGCTGATGATACAGCGCTGGTGGCTGATTCATGTGAGAAACTGCAGAAGCTGGTGACTGAGTTTGGTAAAGTGTGTGAAAGAAGAAAGTTAAGAGTAAATGTGAATAAGAGCAAGGTTATTAGATACAGTTGGGTTGAGGGTCAAGTCAATTGGGAGGTGAGTTTGAATGAAGAAAAACTGGAGAAAGTGAAGTGTTTTATATATCTGGGAGTGGATCTGGCAGCGGATGGAACCATGGAAGCGGAAGTGGATCATATGGTGGGGGAGGGGGCGAAAATTCTGGGAGCCTTGAAGAATGTGTGGAAGTCGAGAACATTATCTCGGAAAGCAAAAATGGGTATGTTTGAAGGAATAGTGGTTCCAACAATGTTGTATGTTTGCGGGGCGTGTGCTATGGATAGAGTTGTGCGCAGGAGGATGGATGTGCTGGAAATGAGATGTTTGAGGACAATGTGTGGTGTGAGGTGGTTTGATCGAGTAAGTAACGTAAGGGTAAGAGAGATGTGTGGAAATAAAAAGAGCGTGGTTGAGAGAGCAGAAGAGGGTGTTTTGAAATGGTTTGGGCACATGGAGAGAATGAGTGAGGAAAGATTGACCAAGAGGATATATGTGTCGGAGGTGGAGGGAACGAGGAGAAGAGGGAGACCAAATTGGAGGTGGAAAGATGGAGTGAAAAAGATTTTGTGTGATCGGGGCCTGAACATGCAGGAGGGTGAAAGGAGGGCAAGGAATAGAGTGAATTGGAGTGATGTGGTATACCGGGGTTGACGTGCTGTCAGTGGATTGAATCAAGGCATGTGAAGCGTCTGGGGTAAACCATGGAAAGCTGTGTAGGTATGTATATTTGCGTGTGTGGACGTATGTATATACATGTGTATGGGTTGGGTTGGGCCATTTCTTTCGTCTGTTTCCTTGCGCTACCTCGCAAACGCGGGAGACAGCGGCAAAAAAAAAAAGAAAGAAAAAAAAAAAAAATATATATATATATATATATATATATATATATATATATATATATATATATATATATATATATATATCAATCAATACCCTCCCATATAATTTACCAGGAGAGGGTGAAGGCATGTACAGAGCATCAGATTGGGGAAGAGCAGTGCGGTTTCAGAAGTGGTAGAGGATGTGTGGATCAGGTGTTTGCTTTGAAGAATGTATATGAGAAATACTTAGAAAAGCAAATGGATTTGTATGTAGCATTTATGGATCTGGAGAAGGCATATGATAGAGTTGATAGAGATGCTCTGTGGAAGGTATTAAGAATATATGGTGTGGGAGGCAAGTTGTTAGAAGCAGTGAAAAGTTTTTATCGAGGATGTAAGGCATGTGTACGTGTAGGAAGAAAGGAAAGTGATTGGTTCTCAGTGAATGTAGGTTTGCGGCAGGGGTGTGTGATGTCTCCATGGTTGTTTAATTTGTTTATGGATGGGGTTGTAAGGGAGGTAAATGCAAGAGTCCTGGAAAGAGGGGCAAGTATGAAGTCTGTTGGGGATGAGAGAGCTTGGGAAGTGAGTCAGTTGTTGTTCGCTGATGATACAGCGCTGGTGGCTGATTCATGTGAGAAACTGCAGAAGCTGGTGACTGAGTTTGGTAAAGTGTGTGGAAGAAGAAAGTTGAGAGTAAATGTGAATAAGAGCAAGGTTATTAGGTACAGTAGGGGTGAGGGTCAAGTCAATTGGGAGGTGAGTTTGAATGGAGAAAAACTGGAGGAAGTGAAGTGTTTTAGATATCTGGGAGTGGATCTGTCAGCGGATGGAACCATGGAAGCGGAAGTGGATCATAGGGTGGGGGAGGGGGCGAAAATTTTGGGAGCCTTGAAAAATGTGTGGAAGTCGAGAACACTATCTCGGAAAGCAAAAATGGGTATGTTTGAAGGAATAGTGGTTCCAACAATGTTGTATGGTTGCGAGGCGTGGGCTATGGATAGAGTTGTGCGCAGGAGGATGGATGTGCTGGAAATGAGATGTTTGAGGACAATGTTTGGTGGGAGGTGGTTTGATCGAGTAAGTAACGTAAGGGTAAGAGAGATGTGTGGAAATAAAAAGAGCGTGGTTGAGAGAGCAGAAGAGAGTGTTTTGAAATGGTTCGCGCACATGGAGAGAATGAGTGAGGAAAGATTGGCCAAGAGAATATATGTGTCGGAGGTGGAGGGAACGAGGAGAAGAGGGAGACCAAATTGGAGGTGGAAAGATGTAGTGAAAAAGATTTTGTGTGATCGGGGCCTGAACATGCAGGAGGGTGAAGGGAGGGCAAGGAATAGAGTGAATTGGATCGATGTGGTATACCGGGGTTGACGTGCTGTCAGTGGATTGAATCAAGGCATGTGAAACGTCTGGGGTAAACCATGGAAAGCTGTGTAGGTATGTATATTTGCGTGTGTGGACGTATGTAAATACATGTGTATGGGGATGGGTTGGGCCATTTCTTTCGTGTGTTTCCTTGCGCTACCTCGCAAACGCGGGAGACAGCGGCAAAATAAAAAAAAAAAAAATATATATATATATATATATATATATATATATATATAACTGGAGGGATGTCTGATCATTATCTTGTGGAGGCTAAGGTGAAGATTAGTATGGGTTTTCAGAAAAGAGGAGTGAATGTTGGGGTGAAGAAGGTGGTGAGAGTAAGTGAGCTTGGGAAGGAGACCTGTGTGGGGAAGTACCAGGAGAGACTGTGTACAGAATGGAAAAAGGTGAGAACAATGGAAGTAAGGGGAGTGGGGGAGGAATGGGATGTATTTAGGGAATCAGTGATGGATTGCGCAAAAGATGCTTGTGGCATGAGAAGAGTGGGAGGTGGGCTGTTTAGAAAGGGTAGTGAGTGGTGGGATGAAGAAGTAAGAGTATTAGTGAAAGAGAAGAGAGAGGCATTTGGACGATTTTTGCAGGGAAAAAATGCAATTGAGTGGGAGAAGTATAAAAGAAAGAGACAGGAGGTCAAGAGAAAGGTGCAAGAGGTGAAAAAAAGGGCAAATGAGAGTTGGGGTGAGAGACTATCAGTAAATTTTAGGGAGAATAAAAAGATGTTCTGGAAGGAGGTAAATAGGGTGCGTAAGACAAGGGAGCAAATGGGAACTTCAGTGAAGGGCGTAAATGGGGAGGTGATAACAAGTAGTGGTGATGTGAGAAGGAGATGGAATGAGTATTTTGAAGGTTTGTTGAATGTGTCTGATGACAGAGTGGCAGATATAGGGTGTTTTGGTCGAGGTGGTGTGCAAAGTGAGAGGGTTAGGGAAAATGATTTGGTAAACAGAGAAGAGGTAGTAAAAGCTTTGCGGAAGATGAAAGCCGGCAAGGCAGCAGGTTTGGATGGTATTGCAGTGGAATTTATTAAAAAAGGGGGTGACTGTATTGTTGACTGGTTGGTAAGGTTATTTAATGTATGTATGACTCATGGTGAGGTGCCTGAGGATTGGCGGAATGCGTGCATAGTGCCATTGTACAAAGGCAAAGGGGATAAGAGTGAGTGCTCAAATTACAGAGGTATAAGTTTGTTGAGTATTCCTGGTAAATTATATGGGAGGGTATTGATTGAGAGGGTGAAGGCATGTACAGAGCATCAGATTGGGGAAGAGCAGTGCGGTTTCAGAAGTGGTAGAGGATGTGTGGATCAGGTGTTTGCTTTGAAGAATGTATGTGAGAAATACTTAGAAAAGCAAATGGATTTGTATGTAGCATTTATGGATCTGGAGAAGGCATATGATAGAGTTGATAGAGATGCTCTGTGGAAGGTATTAAGAATATATGGTGTGGGAGGCAAGTTGTTAGAAGCAGTGAAAAGTTTTTATCGAGGATGTAAGGCATGTGTACGTGTAGGAAGAGAGGAAAGTGATTGGTTCTCAGTGAATGTAGGTTTGCGGCAGGGGTGTGTGATGTCTCCATGGTTGTTTAATTTGTTTATGGATGGGGTTGTTAGGGAGGTAAATGCAAGAGTCTGGAAAGAGGGGCAAGTATGAAGTCTGTTGGGGATGAGAGAGCTTGGGAAGTGAGTCAGTTGTTGTTCGCTGATGATACAGCGCTGGTGGCTGATTCATGTGAGAAACTGCAGAAGCTGGTGACTGAGTTTGGTAAAGTGTGTGGAAGAAGAAAGTTAAGAGTAAATGTGAATAAGAGCAAGGTTATTAGGTACAGTAGGGTTGAGGGTCAAGTCAATTGGGAGGTGAGTTTGAATGGAGAAAAACTGGAGGAAGTGAAGTGTTTTAGATATCTGGGAGTGGATCTGTCAGCGGATGGAACCATGGAAGCGGAAGTGGATCATAGGGTGGGGGAGGGGGCGAAAATTTTGGGAGCCTTGAAAAATGTGTGGAAGTCGAGAACATTATCTCGGAAAGCAAAAATGGGTATGTTTGAAGGAATAGTGGTTCCAACAATGTTGTATGGTTGCGAGGCGTGGGCTATGGATAGAGTTGTGCGCAGGAGGATGGATGTGCTGGAAATGAGATGTTTGAGGACAATGTGTGGTGTGAGGTGGTTTGATCGAGTAAGTAACGTAAGGGTAAGAGAGATGTGTGGAAATAAAAAGAGCGTGGTTGAGAGAGCAGAAGAGGGTGTTTTGAAATGGTTTGGGCACATGGAGAGAATGAGTGAGGAAAGATTGACCAAGAGGATATATGTGTCGGAGGTGGAGGGAACGAGGAGAAGAGGGAGACCAAATTGGAGGTGGAAAGATGGAGTGAAAAAGATTTTGTGTGATCGGGGCCTGAACATGCAGGAGGGTGAAAGGAGGGCAAGGAATAGAGTGAACTGGAGCGATGTGGTATACAGGGGTTGACGTGCTGTCAGTGGATTGAATCAAGGCATGTGAAGCATCTGAGGTAAACCATGGAAAGCTGTGTAGGTATGTATATTTGCGTGTGTGGACGTGTGTATGTACATGTGTATGGGGGGGGGGGGTTGGGCCATTTCTTTCGTCTGTTTCCTTGCGCTACCTCGCAAATGCGGGAGACAGCGACAAAGTATAAAAAAAAAAAAAAAAAAAATATATATATATATATATATATATATATATATATATATATATATATGTATATATATATATATATATATATATATATATATATATATATATATATATATATATATATATATATATATATATATATATATATATATATATATATATATATATACATATATATATATATATATATATATATATATATATATATATATATATATATATATATATATATATATATATATATATATATATATATATATATATATATATATATATATATATATATATATATATATATATATATATGCATATATATGTGCATATATATATGCATATACGTATACATTGAGAGACATATACATATATACACATGTACATAATTTATACTCTCTGCCCTTATTCATTCCCGTCGCATCCCCGCCACATATGAATTACCAATCCTCTCCCCCAGCATTTTTGCGAGGTACTGCTTGGAAAAGACAACAAAGGCGACATTCGTTCACACTCAGTCTCAAGCTCTAATTTATAATGCACCGAAACCACAGTTCCCTTTCCACATCAACGCCATACAAAACTTCCCATGCTTCACCCGAGACCTTTCACGTGCCCTGGTTCAATCCATTGATAGCACGTTGACCCCATTATACCACATCGTTCTAATTCACTCTATTTCTTTCAAGCCTTACACCCTCCTGCATGTTACGGCCCCGATCACACAAAATCTTTTTTACTCCATCTTTCCACCTCCAATTTGGTCTCCCACTTGTTTCTCCCTCCAAATCTGACACATATATCCTCTTTGTCTATCTTTCTTCACTCCTCTCCATGTGAGCAAACCATTTCAAAACACCCTCTTCTGCTGTCTCAACCACACCCTTTTCATTACCACACATCTCTCTTACCCATTCATCACTTATTCGATCAAACCACCTCACATCACATATTGTCTTCAAACATCTCATTTCCAGCAAATCCACTCTCCTCCGCACAACTCCATCTATAGCCCACGCCTTGCAACTACATATCCTTATTGGAACCACTATTCCTTCAAACATACCCATTTTTCCTTTCCAGGATAACGTTCTCGACTTCCACACATTCTACAACTCTCCCAGAACCTTCGCCCCTTCCCCCACACTATAAATCACTTCCGCTTCCATGGTTTCTTCCGTTACCAAAGCCACTCCCAGATATATATATTTTCTCCAGCTTTTCTTTATTCAAACTTACCTCCCAGTAGACTTGTCCCTCAACCCTACTGTACCTAGAAACCTTGCTCTTTTTTACATTTACTCTCAGCTTTTCTCTTTCACACACTTCACCAAACTCAGTCAGCAGCCTCTGCAGTTTCTCGTCCGAATCAGCCACGAGCGCTGTATCATCAGCAAACAAAACCTGACTCACTTCCCGAGCTTTCTCATCCACATCAGACTGCATACCTTCCCCCCTTTGCAAAACTCTTCCATTCACCTCCCTAACAACCCCATCCATTTAACAAATTAAAGAACCATGGCGATATCACGCACAGGTGCCGCAAACCAACATTCACTGAGAACCAATCACTTTCCTCTCTTCCTACACGTACACATGCCTTACATCTTCGATGAAAACCTTTTCACTGCTTCTAACAACTTGCCTAAGGCAAGGGAACAAATGGGAAAATCAATGAAGGGGGCAAATGGCGAGGTGATAACAAGTAGTGGTGATGTGAGAAGGAGATGGAGAGGGTATTTTGAAAGTTTGCTGAATTTGTTTGGTGACAGAGTGGCAGATTTGGTGTGTTTTGGTCGAGGTGGTGTGCAAAGAGAAAGTGTTAGTAAAAGCTTTGCAGAAGATGAAAACCGGCAAGGCAGCGAGTTTGGATGGTATTGCAGTGGATTTTATTAGACTTGGGGCTGACTCTATTGTTGACTGGCTGGTAAGGTTCTTTAATGTATGTACGACTCATGGTGAAGTGGCTGAGGATTGGCAGAATGCATGCATAGTGCCATTGTACAAGGGGAAAAACTGAGTGCTCAAATTACAGAGGAATAGGCTTTGAGAATTCCTGGTAAATTATATGGGAGGGTATTGATTGAGAAGGTGAATACATATACAGAGCATCAGATTGGGGAAGAGCAGTGTCGTTTCAGAAGTGGATCAGGTGTTTGCTACAAAGAATATATGTGAGAAATACCTAAAGAAACAAATTGGTTTCTATATAGCATTTATGGATCTGGAGAAGACACATGATAGAGTTAATAGAGATGCTCTTTGGAAGGTATCAAGAATATATGATATGGGAGACAGGTTGTTAGAAACAATGAAACGTTCTCATCGAGGATGTAAGGCATGTGTACGAGTAGGAAGCGAAGAAAGTGATTGGTTGTCAGAGAATGTTGGTTTGCGGCTGGGGTGCTTGATGTCTCCATAGTTGTTTGATTTGTTTATAGATGGGGTTGTTAGGGAGGTGAATAAAAGAGTTTTGGAAAAAGGGGCAAGTATGCAGTCTGTTGTGGATGAGAGAGCTTGGGAAGTGAGTCAGTTGTTGTTTGCTGATGATATACCACTGGTGGCTGATTCGGGTGAGAAACTGCAGAATCTGGTGACTGAGTTTGGTAAAGTGTGTGAAAGAAGAAAGCTGAGAGTAAATGTAAATAAGAGCAAGGTTATTAGGTACAATAGGGTTGAGGGACAAGTCAATTGTGAGGTAAGGTTAAATGGAGAAAAACTGGAGGAAGTGAAGTGTCTTAGATATCTAGGAGTGGATTTGGGAACGGATGGAATCATGGAAGCGGAAATGAATCACAGGGAGTGAAGGATTTCAGAGCGTTGAAAAATGTGTGGAAGTCGAAAACGTTATCTTGGAAAGCAATTTGGGTATGTTTGAAGCGATAATGGTTCCAACAATGTTATATGGCTGCGAGGCGTATGCTTAGATATAGTTGTACGGAGGTGGGTGGATGTGCTGGGAATGAGGTGTTTTATGACCATATGTGGTGTGAGGAGCTTTCATCGAGTAAGTAATGAAAGGGTAATAGAGATGTGTGGTAATAAAAAGAGTGTGGTTGAGAGAGCAGAAGAGGGTGTTTTGAAATAGTTTGGTCATATGGAGAGAATGAGTGAGGAAAGATTGACAAAGAGGATCCATTTGTCAGAGGTGGAGGGAACGAGGAAAAGTGGGAGGCCACATATGCAGATGGAAATATGGAATGAAAAAGATACTGAGTGATCGGGGCCTGAACATGCAGGAGGGAGAAAGGCGTGCAAGGAATAGATTAAATTGGAACGATGTGGTATACCGCGGTCGACGTGCTGTCAGTGAATTGAACCAGGGAATGTGAAGCGTCTGGGGTAAACGATAGAAAGTTTTGAGGGGCATGGATGTTGAAGGGAAGCTATGGTTTCAGTGCATTATTATGTGACAGCAAAAAACCGAGTGTTAACGAATGTGGCCGTTGTTGACTTTTCTTAGCGCTACTTCCCACTTATGAGGGGGGTGGGGATTGTCATTTCATGCGTGGCCGGGTAGCAACGAGAATGTATAATCGGCACACAGTTGAATTATGTATATATATATATATATATATATATATATATATATATATATATATATATATATATATATATATATATATATATATATTTCTTTTTTTGTCGCTGTCTCTAACGTTTGCGAGATAGCGCAAGGAAACAAACGAAAGAAATGGCCCAACCCACCCCCATACACATGTATATACATACACGTCCACACACTCAAATCTACATACCTATACATCTCAATGTACACATATATATACACACATAGACATATATATACACATGTACATAATTCATACTGTCTACCTTTATCTATTCCCATCGCAACCTCACCACACATGGAATAACATCCACCTCCCCCCTCATCTGTGCGACGTAGCGCTAGGAATTGACAACAAAGTCCCCATTCGTTCACACTCAGTCTCTAGCTGTCATGTACTAATGCCCGAAACCACAGCTCCCTTTCCACATCCAGGCCCCATAGAACTTTCCATGGCTTACGCCAGACGCTTCACATGCCCTGATTCAATTCACTGACAGCACCTCGACCCCGGTATGCCACATCAATCTAATTCACTCTATTCCTTGACCGCCTTTCACCCTCCTGCATGTTCAGGCCCCCATCATTCAAAATATTTTCACTCCACCTTTTCACCTCCAATTTGGTCTCCCACTTCTCCTCGTTCCCTCCACCTCCGACACATATATCCTCTTGGTCAATCTTTCCTCACTCATTCTCTCCATGTGCCCAAACCATTTCAAAACACCCTCTACTGCTCTCCCAACCACGCTCTTTTTATTTCCACACATCTCTCTCATCCTTACATTACTTACTCGATCAAACCGCCTCAAACAATAGATTGTCCTCAAACATCTCACTTCCAGCATATCCATCCTCCTGCCCACAACTCTATCCATAGCCCACGCCTCGCAACCATACAATATTGTTGGAACCACTATTCCTTGAAACATACCCATTTTTGTTTTCCGAGATAATGTTCCCAACTTCCACACATTCTTCAAGGCTCCCAGGATTTTCGCCCCCTCCCCCACCCTATGATTTACTTCCGCTTCCATGGTTCCATCCGCTGCCAGATCCACGAATCCATGAATCAGCCACCAGCGCTGCATCATCAGCGAACAACAACTGGCTCACTTCCCAAGCTCTCTCATCCACAACAGACTGCATACTTGCCCCTCCCTCCAAAACTCTTTCATTCACCTCCCTAACAACAACATCCATAAAAAAATTAAACAACCATGGAGACATCACACATCCCTGCCGCAAACCTAAATTCACTGAGAACCAATCACTCTCCTCTCTTCCTACACGTACACATGCCTTACATCCTCGATAAAAACTTTTCACTGCTTCTAACAACTTGCCTCACACACCATATATTCTTAATATATTCCACAGAGCATCTCTATCAACTCTATCATATGCCTTCTCCAGATCCATAAATGCTATGTACAAATCAATTTGCTTTTCTAAGTATTTCTCACATACATTTTTCAAAGCAAACACCTGATCCACACATCCTCTACCACTTCTGAAACCACACTGCTCTTCCCCAATCTGATGCTCTGTACATGCCTTCACCCTCTCAATGAATACCCTCCCATATAACTTACCAGGAATACTCAACATACTTATACCTCTGTAATTTGAGCACTCACTCTTATCCCTTTTGCCTTTGTACAATGGCACTATCCACGCATTCCGCCAATCTTCAATCACCTCACCATGAATCATACATACATTAAATAACTTTACCAACCAGTCAACAATACAGTCACCCCCCTTTTTTTTTTTTTTATAAATTCCACTGTAATACCATCCTAATCTGCTGCCCTGCTGGCCTTTCATCTTCCGCAAAGCTTTTACCACCTCTTCTCTGTATACCAAATCATATTCCCTAACACTCTCACTTTGCACACTACTTCCACCAAAACACCCTATATCTGCCACTCTATCATGAAACACATTCAACAGACCTTCAAAATACTCACTCCATCTCCTTCTCACATCACCACTACTTGCTATCACCTCCCCATTAGCACCATTCACTGAAGTTCCCATTTGCTCCCTTGTCTTACGCACTTTATTTACCTCCTTCCAGAACATCTTTTTATTCTCCTAAAATTTAATGATACTCTCTCACCCCAACTCTCATTTACCTTCTTTTTCACCTCTTGCACCTTTCTCTTGACCTCCTGTCTCTTTCTTTTATGCATCTCCCACTCATTTGCATTTTTTCCCTGCAAAAATCGTCCAAATGCCTCTCTTTTCTCTTTCACTAATATCTTACTTCTTTATCCCACCACTCACTACCCTTTCTAATCAACCCGACCTTCCACGCTTCTCATGCCACAAGCATCTTTTGTGCAAACCATCACTGCTTCCCTAAATACATCACATTCCTCCCTCACTCCCCTTACCTCCTTTGTTCTCACCTTTTTCCATTCTGTACTCAGTCTCTTCTGGTACTTCCTCACACAAGTCTCCTTCCCAAGCTCACTTACTCTCACCACCCTCTTCACCCCAACATTCACTCTTGTTTTCTGAAAACCCATACAAATCTTCACCTTCGCCTCCACAAGATAATGATCAGACATCCCTCCAGTTGCACCTCTCAGCACATTAACATCCATCCAGAAATCTCTCTTTCGTGCGCCTGTCAATTAACACGGAATCCAATAACGTTCTCTGGCAATCTCTCCTACTTACATACGTATACTTATGTATATCTTGCTTTTAAAACCAGGTGTTCCCAATCACCAGCCCTTTTCAGCACATAGATCTACAAGCTCTTCACCATTTCCGTTTACAACACTGAACACCCCATGTTTACCAATTATTCCCTCAACTGCCACATTACTCACCTTTGCCTTCAAATCACCCATCACTATAACCCGGTCTTGTGCATCAAAACCACTAACACACTCATTCAGCTGCTCCCAAAACACTTGCCTCTCATGATCTTACTTCTCATGTCCAGGTGCATATGCACCAATAATCACCCATCTCTCTCCATGAACTTTCAGTTTACCCACATCAACCTAGAATTTACTTTCTTACATTGTATCACATAATCCCACAACTCCATTTTCAGGAGTACTGCTACTCCTTCGCTTATTCTTCTCCTCTCACTAACCCCTGACTTTAATCCCAAGTACAGAATGGAGAAAGGTGAGAACAAAGGAGGTAAGGGGAGTGGGGGACAAATGGGATGTATTTAGGGAATCAGTGATGGATTGCGCAAAAGATGCTTGTGGCATGAGAAGCTTGGGAGGTGGGTTCATTAGAAAAGGTAGTGAGTGGTGGGATGAAAAAGTAAGATTGTTAGTGAAAGAGAAGAGAGAGGCATTTGGACGATTTTTGCAGGGATAAGGTGCAAATGAGTGGGAGAGGTATAAAAGAAAGAGGCGGAAGGTCGGGAGAAGGGTGCAGGAGGTGAAAGGTAGGACAGGTGGGGGTTGGGGTGAGAGAGTATCATTAAATATCAGGGAGAATAGGGAGATAAGGTAGGTAAGTAAAGTGCGTGAGACGGGGGAGCAAATGGGAACTTCTGTGAGGGGGGCTAGTGGGGGGGGGGGGGGTGATGGCTGGTGGTGGTGGTGTGAGAGGGAAATGGAGTGAGTATTTTGAAGGTTTGTTGAATGTGTTTGATGATAGAGTGGCAGATATAGGGTGTTTTGGTCGAGGTGGTGTGCAAAGTGAGAGGCTTAGGGAAAATTATTTAGGAAACAGGGAAGAGGTAGTCAAAGCTTTGCGGAAGATGAAAGCCGGTGGGTTTGGATGGTATTGCAGTGGAATTTATTAAAAAGGGGGATGACTGTATTGTTGACTGGTTGGTAAGGTTATTTAGTGTATGTATGATTCACGGTGAGGTGCCTGAGGATTGGCGGAATGCTTGCATAGTGCCATTGTACAAAGGCAAAGGGGATAAGAGTGAGTGCTCAAATTACAGATGTATGGGTTTGTTGAGTGTTCCTGGTAAATTATATGGGAGGGTGTTGATTGGGAGGGTGAGGGCATGTACAGAGCATCAGATTGGGGAAGAGCAGTGTGGTTTCAGGAGTGGTAGAGGATGTGTGGATCAGGTGTTTGCTTTGAAGAATGCATGTGAGAAGTGCTTAGAAAAACAAATGGATTTGTATGTAGCATATATGGATCTGGAGAAGGCATATGATAGAGTTGATAGAGATGCTCTGTGGAAGGTTTTGAGAATATATGGTGTGGAAGGCAAGTTGTTAGAAGCAGTGAAAAGTTTTTATCGAGGATGTAAGGCATGTGTACGTGTGGGAAGAGAGGAAAGTGATTGGTTCTCAGTGAGTGTGGTTTTGCGGCAGGGGTGTGTGATGTCTCCATGGTTGTTTAATTTGTTTATAGATGGGGTTGTTAGGGAGGTGAATGTAAGAGTTTTGGGGGAGGGGCAAGTATGAAGTCTGTTGTGGATGAGAGAGCTTGGGAAGTGAGTGAGTTGTTGTTCGCTGATGATACAGCGCTGGTGGCTGATTCATGTAGGAAACTGCAGAAGCTGGTCACTGAGTTTGGTAAAGTGTGTGAAAGAAGAAAGTTAAGAGTAAATGTGAATAAGAGCAAGGTTATTAGGTACAATAGGGTTGAGGGTCAAGTCAATTGGGAGGTAAGTTTGAATGGAGAAAAACTGGAGGAAGTAAAGTGTTTTAGATATCTGGGAGTGGATCTGGCAGCGGATGGAACCATGGAAGCGGAAGTGAATCATAGGGTGGGGGAGGGGGCGAAAATTCTGGGAGCATTGAAGAATATTTGGAAGTCGAGAACATTATCTTGGAAAGC
>NC_092238.1:49643484-49652213 GCF_036320965.1 Panulirus ornatus | reverse complement strand
CCTTGCACGCCTTTCACCCCCCTGCATGTTCAGGCCCATGTCACTCAAAACCTTTTTCACTCAATCCTTCCACCTCGAATTTGGTCTCCCACTTCTCGTTCCCTCCACCTCTGGCACATATATCCTCTTGGTAAATCTTTCATCACTCATTCACTCCATGTGACCAAACCATTTCAAAACACCCTCTTCTGCTCTTTCAACCACATTCATTTTATTTCCACACATCTCTCTTACCCTTACATTACTTAATCGATCAAAGAACCTCATACCACAAATAGTCCTCAAACATCTCATTTCCAGTACATCCACCCTCCTGCGCACAACTCTATCCATAGCCCACGCCTCGAAACCATACAACATTGTTGGAACCACTATTCCTTCAAACATCCGCATTTTTGCTTTCCGAGATAGTGTTCTCGACTTCCAAACATTCTTCAAGGCTCCCAGAATTTTCGCCCCCTCCCCCACCCTATGAGTCACTTCTGCTTCTATGTTTCCCTCCGCTGACAGATCCAATCCCAGATATCTAAAACACTTTACTTATCCTCACTTTTTCTCCATTCCAGCTTACCTCCCAATTGACTTGACCGTCAACCCTACTGTAACTAATATCCTTGCTCTTATTCACATTTACTCTTAACTTTCTTCTTTCACACACTTTACCAAACTCAGTCACCAGCTTCTGCAGTTTCTCACATGACTCAGGCACCAGCGCTGTATCATCAGCGAATAACAACAGACTCAATTCCCAAGTTCTCTCATCCACAACTGACTTCATACTTGCCCCTCTTTCCAAAACTCTTTCATTTACCTCCCTAACAAACTCATCCATAAACAAATTAAACAACCACGGAGATATCACACGCCCCTGCCGCAAACCTACATTCAATGAGAACCAATCACTTTCCTCTCTTCCTACACGTACACATGCCTTACATCCTCGATAGAAAACTATTCAATGCTTTTAACAGCTTGCCTCGCACACCATATATTCTTAATACCTTCCACAGAGCATCTCTATCAACTCTAACATATGCCTTCTCCAGATCCATAAATGCTACATACAAATCCATTTGCTTTTCTAAATTTTTCTCACATACATTCTTCAAAGCAAACACCTAATCCACACATTCTCTACCACTTCTGAAACCACACTGCTCTTCCCCAATCTGATGCTCGGTACATGTCTTCACCCTCTCAATCAATACCCTCCCATATGATTTACCAGGAATACTCAACAAACTTATACCACTGTAACATGAGCACTCACTCTTATCCCCTTTGCCTTTGTACAACGGCACTATGCAAGGCCTACACCAATCCTCAGGCACATCACCATGAATCATACATACATTAAATATTAACCTTACCAACCAGTCAACAATAAAGTCACCCCCTTTTTCAATAAAGTCCACTGCAATTCCATCCAAACCCGCTGCCTTGCCAGCTTTCATCTTCCGCAATGCTTTTACTACATCTCTGTTTACCAAATCATTTTTCCTAACCCTCTCACTTTGCACACCATCTCGACCAAAACACCCTATATCGGCCACTCTATCATCAAACACATTCAACAGACCTTGAAAATTCTCACTCCATCTCCTCCTCACATCACCACTACTTGCTATCACCTCCCCAAGAGCGCCCTTCAATGAAGTTCACCTTTGCTCCCTTGTCTTACGCACTTTATTTACATCCTTCCAGAAAATCTTTTTATTCTCACTAAAATTTAATGATACTCTCTCACCCCAACTCTCATTTGCCCTCTTTTTCACCTCTTGCACCTTTCTCTTGTCCTCCTGCCCCTTTCTTTTATACATCTCCCACTCAATTTCATTTTATCCCTGCAAAAATCGTCAAAATGCCTCTCTCTTCTCTTTCACTAATAATCTTACTTATTCATCCCACCACTCACTACCCTTTCTACTCAACCCACCTCCCACGCTTCTAATGCCACAAGCATCTTTTACGCACTGCATCACTGATTCCCTAAATACATCCCATTACTCCCCAACTCTCCTTACTTCCATTGTTCTCACCTTTTTCCATTCTGTACTCAGTCTCTCATGGTATTTCCTCACACAAGTCTCCTTCCCAAGCTCACTTACTCTCACCACCCTCTTCACCCCAACATTCACTCTTCTTTTCTGAAAACCCATACAAATCTTCACCTTACGCCTCCACAAGATAATGATCAGACATCCCTCCAGTTGCACCTCTCAGCACATTAACATCCAAAAGTCTCTCTTTCGCGCGCCTGTCAATTAACACGTAATCCAATAACGCTCTCTGACCATCTCTCCTACTTACATACGTATACTTATGTATATCTCGCTTTTTAAATCAGGTATTCTCAATCACCAGTCCTTTTTCTGCACATAAATCTACAGGCTCTTCACCATTTCCATTTACAACACTGAACACCCCATGTATACCAATTATTCCCTCAACTGCCATATTACCCACCTTCGCATTCAAATCATCCATCACTATAACCCGTTCTCGTGCATCAAAACCACTAACACACTCTTTCAGCTGCTCCCAAAACACTTGCCTCTCATGATCTTTCTTCTCTTATATATATATATATATATATATATATATATATATATATATATATATATATATATATATATATATATATATATATATATATATATATATATATATATATATATATATATATATTTCATACCAGTTACCATTTCCCATATTAGCGAGGTAGAGTTAAGAACAGAGGAATGGGCGTTTGAGGGAATATCCTCACCTGGCCCCATTCTCTGTTTCTTCTTTTGGAAAATTTAAAAAAAAAAAGACACAAGAATTTCCAGCCACCCGCTCCCTCACCTTTTAGTCGCCATCTACGACACGCAAGGAATACGCGGGAAGCATTCTTTCTCCCCTAACCCCGGGATATATATATATATATATATATATATATATATATATATATATATATATATATATATATATATATATATATATATATATATATATATATATATATGAGTCAGTTGTTGTTCGCTGATGATACAGCGCTGGTGGCTGATTCATGTGAGAAACTGCAGAAGCTGGTGACTGAGTTTGGTAAAGTGTGTGGAAGAAGAAAGTTAAGAGTAAATGTGAATAAGAGCAAGGTTATTAGGTACAGTAGGGTTGAGGGTCAATTCAATTGGGAGGTGAGTTTGAATGGAGAAAAACTGAAGTGTTGTAGATATCTGGGAGCGGATCTGGCAGCGGATGGAACCATGTAAGCGGAAGTGGATCATATGGTGGGGGAGGGGGCGAAAATTCTGGGAGCCTTGAAGAATGTGTGGAAGTCGAGAACATTATCTCGGAAAGCAAAAATGGGTATGTTTGAAGGAATAGTGGTTCCAACAATGTTGTATGGTTGCGAGGCGTGGGCTATGGATAGAGTTGTGCGCAGGAGGATGGATGTGCTGGAAATGAGATGTTTGAGGACAATGTGTGGTGTGAGGTGGTTTGATCGAGTGAGTAACGTAAGGGTAAGAGAGATGTGTGGAAATAAAAAGAGCGTGGTTGAGAGAGCAGAAGAGGGTGTTTTGAAGTGGTTTGGGCACATGGAGAGAATGAGTGAGGAAAGATTGACCAAAAGGATATATGTGTCGGAGGTGGAGGGAACGAGGAGAAGAGGGAGACCAAATTGGAGGTGGAAAGATGGAGTGAAAAAGATTTTGTGTTATCGGGGCCTGAACATGCAGGAGGGTGAAAGGAGGGCAAGGAATAGAGTGAATTGGAGCGATGTGGTATACCGGGGTTGACGTGCTGTCAGTGGATTGAATCAAGGCATGTGAAGCGTCTGGGGTAAACCATGGAAAGCTGTGTAGGTATGTATATTTGCGTGTGTGGACGTATGTATATACATGTGTATGGGGGGGGGGTTGGGCCATTTCTTTCGTCTGTTTCCTTGCGCTACCTCGCAAACGCGGGAGACAGCGACAAAGTATAAAAAAAAAAAAAAAAAAAAAAAAAAATTCTCCATTCAAACTCACCTCCCAATTAACTTGACCCTCAACCCTACTGTACCTAATAACCTTGCTCTTATTCACATTTACTCTTAACTTTCTTCTTCCACACACTTTACCAAACTCAGTCACCAGCTTCTGCAGTTTCTCATATGAATCAGCCACCAGCGCTGTATCATCAGCGAACAACAACTGACTCACTTCCCAAGCTCTCTCATCCCCAAGAGACTTCATACTTGCCCCTCTTTCCAAAACTCTTGCATTTACCTCCCTAACAACCCCATCCTTAAATAAAATTAAACAACCATAGAGACATCACACACCCCTGCCGCAAACCTACATTCACTGAGAACCAATCACTGGAGGAAGTGAAGCGTTTTAGATATCTGGGACTGGATCTGGCAGCGGATGGAACTATGGAAGCGGAAGTGGATCATAGGGTGGGGGAGGGGGCGAAAATTCTGGGTGCCTTAAGGAATGTGTGGAAGTCGAGAACATTATCTCGGAAAGCAAAAATGGGTATGTTTGAAGGAATAGTGGTTCCAACAATGTTGTATGGTTGCGAGGCGTGGGCTATGGATAGAGTTGTGCGCAGGAGGATGGATGTGCTGGAAATGAGATGTTTGAGGACAATGTTTGGTGTGAGGTGGTTTGATCGAGTGAGTAACGTAAGGGTAAGAGAGATGTGTGGAAATAAAAAGAGCGTGGTTGAGAGAGCAGAAGAGGGTGTTTTGAAGTGGTTTGGGCACATGGAGAGAATGAGTGAGGAAAGATTGACCAAGAGGATATATGTGTCGGAGGTGGAGGGAACGAGGAGAAGAGGGAGACCAAATTGGAGGTGGAAAGATGGAGTGAAAAAGATTTTGTGTGGTCGGGGCCTGAACATGTAGGAGGGTGAAAGGAGGGCAAGGAATAGAGTGAACTGGAGCGATGTGGTATACCGGGGTTGACGTGCTGTCAGGGGATTGAATCAAGGCATGTGAAGCGTCTGGGGTAAACCATGGAAAGCTGTGTAGGTATGTATATTTGCGTATATGGACATATGTATATACATGTGTATGGGGGGGGGGTTGGGCCATTTCTTTCGTCTGTTTCCTTGCGCTACCTCGCAAACGCGGGAGACAGCGACAAAGTATAATAAAAAAAAAAATAATAATATATATATATATATATATATATATATATATATATATATATATATATATATATATATATATATATATATACATATATATATATATATATATATATATATATACATATATATATATATATATATATATATATATATATATATATATATATATATATATATATATATATATATATATATATCCGCTGCCAGATCCACTCCCATATATCTAAAACACATTACTTCCTCCAGTTTTTCTCCATTCAAACTTACCTCCCAATTGACTTGACCCTCAACCCTACTGTTCCTAATAACCTTGCTCTTATTCACATTTACTCTTAACTTTCTTCTTCCACACACTTTACCAAACTCAGTCACCAGCTTCTGCAGTTTCTCACATGAATCAGCTACCAGCGCTGTATCATCTGCGAACAACAACTGACTCACTTCTCAAGCTCTCTCATCCACAACAGACTTCATACTTTCCCATCTTTCCAAAACTGTTGCATTCACCTCCCTAACAACCCCATCCATAAACAAATTAAACAACCATGGGGACATCACATACCCCTGCCGCAAACCTATATTCACTGAGACCCAATCACTCTCCTCTCTTCCTACACGTACACATGCCTTACATCCTCGATAAAAACTTTTCACATGGAAGCGGAAGTGAATCATAGGGTGGGGGAGAATTGAAGAATGTGTGAAAGTCGAGAACATTATCTTGGAAAGCAAAAATGGGTATGTCTGAAGGAATAGTAGTTCCAGCAATGTTGTATGGTTGCGAGACGTGGGCTATAGATAGTGTTGTGCGCACGAGGATGGATGTGCTGGAAATGAGATGTTTGAGGAGAATGTGTGGTGTGAGGTGGTTTGATCGAGTAAGTAACGTAAGGGTAAGAGAGATGTGTGGAAATAGAAAGAGCCTCGTTGAGAGAGCAGAAGAGGGTGTTTTGAAATGGTTTTCTGCACATGGAGAGAATGAGTGAGGAAAGATTGACCAAGAGGATATATGTGTCGGAGGTGGAGGGAACGAGGAGAGGTGGGAGACCAAATTGGAAGTGGAAAGATGGAGTGAAAAAGATTTTGTGTGATCGGGGCCTGAACATGCAGGAGGGTGAAATGAGGGCAAGGAATAGAGTGAATTGGAGCGATGTGGTATACCGGGGTTGACGTGCTGTCAGTGGATTGAATCGGGGCATGTGAAGCGTCTGGGGTAAACCATGGAAAGCTGTGTAGGTATGTATATTTTGCGTGTGTGGAAGTATGTATATACATGTGTATGGGGGTGGGTTGGGGCATTTCTTTCGTCTGTTACCTTGCGCTACCTCGCAAACGCGGGAGACAGCGACAAAGCAAAAAAAAAAAAAGAAAGAAATATATATATATATATATATATATATATATATATATATATATATATATATATATATATATATATATATATATACATACATACATATATATATATATATATATATATATATATATATATATATATATATATATATATATATATATATATATATATATATATATAATTTATACTTTGTCGCTGTCTCTCGCATTAGCGAGGTAGCACAAGGAAACAGACGAAAGAATGGCCCAACCCACCCACATGCACATGTATATATATAGACGCCCATTTAAGTCTATACATTTCAACGTATACATAAATACATACACACACATATACATATATACATACACTTGCGCATATTCATACATGCTGTCTACATCCATTCCCAGTGCCACCCTGTAAGTACCCGCCTCCCCCCACATGCATGGAAGGCGGCATTAGGAAAACACATCAAAGGCCACATTCGTTCACACTCAGTCTCTACCTGTCTATATATTTATATATATATATATATATATATATATATATATATATATATATATATATATATATATATATATATATATATATATATATTTATATATATATATTTTCTTTTTTTTTTGATTTGTCGCTGTCTCCCGCGTTTGCGAGGTAGCGCAAGGAAACAGACGAAATAAATGGCCCAACCCACCCCCATACACATGTATATACATACACGTCCACACACGCAAATATACATACCAATACATCTCAGTGTACACATATATATACACACACAGACATATACATATATACACATGTACATAATTCATACAGTCTGCCTTTATTTATTCCCATCGCCACCTCGCCACACATGGAATAACATCCCCCTCCCCCATCATGTGTGCGAGGTAGCGCTAGGAAAAGACAACAAAGGCCCCATTCGTTCACACTCAGTCCCCAGCTGCAACGTAATAATGCCCGAAATCACAGCTCCCCCTCCACATCCAGGCCCCACAGAACTTTCAATGGTTTACCCCAGACGCTTCATATGCCCTGATTCAATCCATTGAAAGCACGTCGACCCCGGTATAACACATCGATCCAATTCACTCTATTCCTTCCCCGCCTTTCACCCTCCTTCATATTCAGGCCCCGATCACTCATAATCTTTTTCACTCCATCTTTCCACCTCCAATTTGGTCTCCCACTTCTCCTCGTTCCCAACACATCCGACACATATGTGCTTTTGGACAATCTTTCCTCACTCATTCTCTCCATGTGCCCAAACCATTGCAAAACACCCTCTTCTGCTCTCTTAACCACGCTCTTTTTATTTCCACACATCTCTCTTACCCTTACATTACTTACTCGATCAAACCACCTCACACTACATATTGTCCTCAAACATCTCATTTCCAGCACATATTCATATATTCCAGCACATATTCATACATTCACCCTCCTGCTCACAACTGTATCCATAGCCCACGCCTCGCAACCATACAACATTGTTGGCACCAATATTCCTTCAAACATACACATTTTTGATTTCTGAGATAATGTTCTCGACTTCCACACATCCTTCAAGGCTCCCAGGATTTTCGCCCCCTCTCTCACCCTATGATTCTCTTCCATATCCATGGTTCCATCCGCTGCCAGATCCACTCCCAGATATCTAAAACACTTTACTTCCTCCAGTTTTTCTCCATTCAAACTTACCTCCCAAATGATTTGACTCTCAACCCTACTTTACCTAATAACCTTGCTCTTATTCACATTTACTCTTAACTTTCTCCTTTCACACACTTTACCAAACTCAGTCACCAGCTTCTGCAGTTTCTGACATGAATCAACCACCAGCGCTGTATCATCAGCGAATAACAACTGACTCAATTCCCTAGCGCTCTCATCCCCAACAGACTTCATACTTGCCCCTGTTTCCAAAATTCTTGCATTCACCTCCCTAACAACCCCATCCATAAACAAATTAAACAACCATGGAGACATCACACACCCCTGCCGCAAAGCTACATTCCACTGAGACCAATCACTTTCCTCTCTTCCTACAACGTAACATGCCTAACAATCCTCGATAAAAACTTTCACTGCTTCTAAAAACCTGCCACCCACAACCAATATTTTAGTACCTTCCACAGAGCATTCTCTATCAATTCTATCATAATCTGCAGACAGACATGTCTACCTTCTTATCATTTTGCTTTACATTTTATTAGATTTTTCCATTCAATCAAATTCAAAACTGAAATCATATTCTAAAATTTAC
>NC_092238.1:49627208-49643384 GCF_036320965.1 Panulirus ornatus | reverse complement strand
GCGGATTGAACCATGGAAGTGGAAGTGGATCATAGGGTGGGGGAGGGGGCGAAAATTCTAGGAGCCTTGAAGAATGTGTGGAAGTCGAGAACATTATCTCGGAAAGCAAAAATGGGTATGTTTGAAGGAATAGTGGTTCCAACAATGTTGTATGGTTGCGAGGCGTGGGCTACGGATAGAGTTGTGCGCAGGAGGATGGATGTGCTGGAAATGAGATGTTTGAGGACAATGTGTGGTGTGAGGTGGTTTGATCGAGTAAGTAACGTAAGGGTAAGAGAGATGTGTGGAAATAAAAAGAGCGTGGTTGAGAGAGCAGAAGATAGTGTTTTGAAATGGTTGGGCCCATGGAGAGAATGAGTGAGGAAAGATTGACCAAGAGGATATGTGTGACGGAGGTGGAGGGAACGAGGAGAAGTGGGAGACCAAATTGGAGGTGGAAAGATGGAGTGAAAAAGATTTTGTGTGATCGGGGCCTGAACTCGCAGGAGGGTGAAAGAAGGGCAAGGAATAGCGTGAATTGGATCGATGTGGTATACCGGGGTTGACGTCCTGTCAGTGGATTGAATCAGGGCATGTGAAGCGTCTGGGGTAAACCATGGAAAGCTGTGTAGGTATGTATATTTGCGTGTGTGGACGTTTGTATATACATGTGTATGGGGGTGGGTTGGGCCATTTCTTTCGTCTGTTTCCTTGCGCTACCTCGCAAACGCGGGAGACAGCGACAAGGCAAAAAAAAAAGAAAAATACATATATATATATATATATATATATATATATATATATATATATATATATATATATATATATATATATATATATATATATTCATTTATTTATCTATTCATTTCATGTGTGGTGGGGTAGCGACGGGAATGAGTTGAATGAACGGAGGCTGCAAGTATGAATTATGTGCATGTGTATATATGTATATATGTGTGTATGTATATATATGTATACGTTGAAATGTATAGGTATGTGTATATACGTGTGTAGTCGTGTATGTATAAACGTGTGTGTGGGTGGATTGTGCCATTCTTTCGTCTGTTTCCTTGCGCTATCTCGCTGAGGCAGGAGACAGCTACAAAGTATAATAGATAAACATAGATGAAATTTATTGGGGCCTATGCACCTGGGCATGAGAAGAAAGATCATGAGAGGCAAGTGTTTTAGGAGCAGCTCAGTGAGTGTGTTAGCAGTTTTGATGCAAGAGACCGGGTTATAGTGATGGGTGATTTGAATGCAAAAGTGAGTAATGTAGCAGATGAGGGAATAATTATTGTACATGGGGTGTTCAGTGTTGTAAATATAAATAGTGAAGAACTTGAAGATTTGTGGGCTGAAAAAGGACTGGTGATCGAGAATACTTAGCTTAAAAAGAGATATTTATATAAGTATACGTATGCAAGTAGGAGAGATGGCCAGAGAGCATTATTTGCATTATGTGTTAATTGATAGGCGCGTTCAAGAGAGACTTTTGGATGTTAATGTGATGAGAGGTGCAAAAGGAGGGATATCTGATCATTGTCTTGTGGAGGCGAAGGTGAAGACTTGTAGAGGTTTTCAGAAAAGAAGAGAGAATGTTAAGGTGAAGAGAGTGGTGAGAGTAAGTGAGCTTGGGAATGAGACTTGTGTGAAGATGTACCAGGAGAGACTGAGTGCAGAATTGAAAAAGGTGAGAGCAAAGGACGTGAGTGGAGGGGGAGGAATGGGAGAAATTTAGAGAAGCAGTGATGGCTTGCGCAAGGGATGCTTGGGCATTAGAATAGTTAGAGTTGGGCAGATTAGAAAGAGTAGTGAGTGTTGGGATAAAGAGGTAAGATTATTAGTGAAAGAGAAAAGAGAGGCATTTGGACGATGTTTGCAGGGAAATAGTGCAAATGACTGGGTGATGTATAAAAGAAAGAGGCAGAATGTCAAGAGAAAGGTGCAAGAAGTGAAAAAGAGAGCAAATGATAGTTGGGGTGAGAGTATCATTAAATTTTAGGAAGAATGAAACGATGTTTTGGAAGGGGTTAAATAAAATGCGTAAGACAAGTGAGCAAATGGGTACTTTGATGAAGGGGACTAATGGGGTGGCAATAAAAAGTAGTGGTGATGTGAGAAGATGAAGTGAGAATTTTGAAGGCTTGTTGAATGTGTTAGATGATAGGGTGTCTTGGTCGAGGTGGTGTGCGAAGTGAGAGGGTCAGGGAAATGATTTGATGAACAGAGAAAAGGTAGTGAAAGCTTTGCGGAAAATAAAAGCCGGCAAGTAGGTGGGTTTGGATGGTATTGTAATGGAATATATCAAAAAAAGGGGTTGATTCTGCTGTTGACTGGTTGATGAGGACATTCAATGTATGTTTGTCTCAAGGTGAAGTGCCTGAGAATTGTCGAAATGCATGCATAGTGCCACTATACAAAGGCAAAGGCAATAAGGGGATTGTTCAAATTACATAGGTATATGTTTGTTGAGTATTCCTGGGAAAGTATATGAGAAGGTGTTGATTGAGAGGGTGAAGGCATGTACAGAGCATTAGATTGGGGAAGAGCAGCGTGGTTTCAGAAGTGGTAGAGGATGTGTGGATCAGGTGTTTGCTTTGAAGAATGTATGAGAGAAATATTTAGAAAAAACAAATGGGTTTGTGTGTAGCATTTATGGATCCGAAGAATGCATATGATAGAGTTCATAGAGATGCTCTGTGGAAGGTATTAAGAATATATGGTGTGGGAGGCAAGTTGCCAGAAACAGTGAAAAGTTTTTATCGAGGATGTAAGGCATGTGGACGAGTAGGAAGGGAGGAAAATGATTGGTTCCCATTGAATATCGGTTTGCGGCAGGGGTGTGTGATGTCTCCATGATTGTTTAATTTGTTCATGGATGGGGTTGTTAGGGGGGGTAAATGCAAGAGTTTTGGATAGAGGGGCATGTATACAGTCTGTTGTGGATGAGAGGGCTTGGGAAGTAGGTCAGTTGTTGTTCGCTGACGATACAGCGCAGGTGGCTAATTCGGGTGAGAAACTGCAGTAGTTTGTGACTGAGTATTGAAAAGTGCGTGGAAGAAGAAAACTGAGAGAAAATGTTGATAAGAGAAAGGTTCTTAGGTACAGTAGGGTTGAGGGACAAGTCAATTGGGAGGTAAGTTTGAATGGGGAAAAACTGGAGGAAGTGAAGTATTCTAGATATCTGGGAGTGGATTTGGGAGCGGATGGAACCATGGAAGCAGAGATGAGTCACGGGATGGGGGAAGCGGCTAAGATCCTGGGAGTGTTGAAGAAAGTTTGGAAGGCGAAAACATTATCTCGGTAAGCATAAATGGGTAGGATTGAAGGAATTGTGGTTGCAACAATGTTATATGGTTGCGAGGCGTGGGCTATAGTTAGGGTTGTGCGAAGTAGGGTGGATGTGTTAGAAATGAGAAATTTGAGGACAATATATGGTGTAAGGTGGTTTGATCGAGTAAGTAATGCAAGTGTAAGAGAGATGTGTGGTAATAAAAAGAGTGTGGTTGAGAGGGAGCAGAAGAGGGTGTATTGAAATGGTTTGGTCACATGGAGGGAGTGAGTGAGGAAAAATTGACAAAGAGGATATATGTGTCAGAGATGGAGCGAACGAAGAGAAGTGGGAGACCAAATTGGAGGTGGAAGGATGGAGTGAAAAAGATTTTGAGTGATCGGGGCCTGGACATGCAGGAAGGTCTGAGGCGTTCAAGAATTAGAGTGAATTGGAACGATGTGGTATGCCGGGGTCGAGGTGCTGTCAGTGGATTGAACCAGGGCATGTGAAGCGTTTGGAGTAAACCATGGAAAGTTTTGTGTGGCGTGGATGTGGAAAGGGAGCTGTGGTTTCGGTGCATTATTACATGACAGCTAGACAATGAGTGTGAACGAATGTGGCCTTTGTTGTCTTTTCCTAGCGCCACCTCGCGTGCGTGCGGCGGGAGGGGGTTGTCATTTTATGTGTGACGTGTGTCGACGGGAAGTGAATAGCGGAAACAAGTATGAATTATGTACATATGTATATGTCTGTGTATGTATATATATGTATACCTTGAAATGTAAAGGTATGTTTATTTGCGTGTGGACGCGCACGTATATACATGCGTATATGGGTGGGTTGGGCCATTCTCTCGTCTGTTTCCTTGTGCTACCTCGCTAACGCGGTAGACAGTGAAAAAGTAAAATAGATAGAATATTGATATATATATATATATATATATATATATATATATATATATATATATATATATATATATATATATATATATATATATATATATATATATATATATATATATATATATATATATATATATATATATATATATATATATATATATATATATATATATATATATATATATATATATATATATTTATTTATTCATTTTGCTTTGTCGCTGTCTCCCGTGTTAGCGAGGTAGCGCAAGGAAACAGACGAAAGAATGGCCCAACCCACCAACATACACATGTATATACATACACGTCCACACGCGCAAATATACATACCTATAAATCTCAATGTACACATATATATATATATATATATACACAGACAGACATATACATATATACACATGTACATAATTCATACTGTCTGCCTTTATTTATTCCCACCTCCACTTCGCCGCACATGGAATAACAAATCCCTCCCTCCCCTCATGTATGTGAGGTAGCGCTAGGAAAAGACAACAAACTGCCCATTCGTTCACACTCAGTCTCTAGCTGTCATGTAATAAGGCACCGAAACCACAGCTCCCTTTCCACATCAAGGCCCTACAGACCTTTCCATGGTTTACCCCAGACGCTTCACATGCCCTGATTCAATCCATTGACAGCACGTCAACCCCGGTATACCACATCGATCCAATTCACTCTATTCCTCGCACGATTTTCACCCTCCTGCATGTTCAGGCCCCGATCACTCAAAATTTTTTTCACTCCATCTTTCCACCTCCAATTTGGTCTCCCACTTCTCCTCGTTCCCTCCACCTCTGACACATATATCCTCTTAGTCAATCTTTCCTCAATCATTCTCTCCATGTGACCAAACCATTTGAAAACACCCTCTTCTGCTCTCTCAACCACGCTCTTTTTATTTCCACACATCTCTCTTACCCTTACATTACTTACTCGACCAAACCACCTCACACCACATATTGTCCTCAGACATCTCATTTCCAGCACATCCACCCTCCCCCGAACAACTCTATCCATACCCCACGCCTCGCAGCCACAAATCATTGTTGGAACAACTAATCATTCAAACATACCCATTTTTGCTTTCCGAAATAATGTTCTCGACTTCCAAACATTCTTCAAGTCTCCCAGAATTCTCGCCCCCACCTCCCACCCTATGATTCACTTCCGCTTCCATGGTTCCATGCGCTGCCACATCCACTCCCAGATATCTAAAACACATTACTTCCTCCAGTTTTTCTCCATTCAAACTTACCTCCCAATTGACTTGGCCCTCAATCCTACTGTACCTAATAACCTTGCTCTTATTCACATTTACTCTTAACTTTCTTCTTTCACACACTTTACCAAACTCAGTCACCCTCTTCTGCAGTTTCTCATAAGAATCAGCTACCAGCGCTGCATCATCAGCGAACAACAACTGACTCACTTCCCAAGCTCTTTCATCCACAACAGAACGCATACTTGCCCCTCTTTCCAAAACTCTTGCATTCACCTCCCTAACAACCCCATCCATAAACAAATTAAACAACCATGGAGATATCACACACCCCTGCCGCAAACCTACATTCACTGAGAACCAATCGCTTTCCTCTCTTCCTACACGTACACATGCCTTACATCCTCGATAAAAACTTTTCACTGCTTTTGACAACTTGCCTCCACACCATATATTCTTAATACCTTCCACAGACCATCTCTGTCATATCTATCATGTCCCATCTACTAATCCATAAATGCTACAGAAAAATCCTTTTGCTTTTCAAAGTATTTCTCACATACATTCTTCAAAGCAAACACCTTATTCAAACATCCTCTACCACTTCTGAAACCACACTGCTCTTCCCCAGTCTGATGCTCTGTACATACCTTCACCCTCTCAATCAATACCCTCCCATATAATTTACCAGAAATACTCCACAAACTTATACCTCTGTAATTTGAGCACTCACTCGTATCCCCTTTGCCTTTGTACAATGGCACCATGCAAGCATTCCACCAATCGTCAGGCACCTCACCATGAATAATACATATATTAAATACCCTTACGAACCAGTCACAATACAGTCACCCCCTTTTTTAATAAATTCCACAGCAATACCATCCAAACCTACTGCCTTGCCGATTTTCATCTTCCACAAAGCTTTTACTACCTCTTCTCTGTTTACGAAATCATTTGCCCTAACCCTCTCACTTTGCACACCAGCCCGACCAAAACACCCTATATCTGCCACTCTATCATCAAACACATTCAACAAACCTTCAAAATACTCACTCCATCTCCTTCTCACATCACCACTACTTGTTATTACCTCCCCATTAGCCCCCTTCACTGAAGTTCCCATTTGCTCCCTTTTCTTACGCACTTTATCTACCTCCTTCCAAAATATCTTTTTATTCACCCTAAAATTTAATGATACTCTCACCCCAACTCTCATTTACCCTCTTTTTCACCTCTTGCACCTTTCTCTTGACCTCCTGCCTCTTTCTTTTATACATCTCCCACTCATTTGCATTTTTTCCCTGCAAAAATCGTCCAAATGCCTCTCTCTTCTCTTTCACTGATAATCTTACTTCTTCATCCCACTTCTCACTACCTTTTCTAATCAACCCACTTCCCACTCTTCTCATACAACAAGCATCTTTTAGGCAAGCCATGACTGCTTCACTAAATACATCCCATTCCTCCTCGACTCCCCTTACCTCCTTTGTTTTCACCTTTTTCCATTCTGTATTCAGTCTCTCCTGGTACTTCCTCACACAAGTCTTCTTCCCAAGCTCACTTACTCTCGCCACTCTCTTCATCCCAACATTCTCTCTTCTTTTCTGAAAACACTTACAAATCTTCACCTTCGCCTCCCTAAGATAATGATGAGACATCCATCCAGTTGCATCTATCAGCACATTAACATGTAAAAGTCTCTCCTTCGCGCACCTATCAATAAACACGTAATCCAATAAAGCTCTTTGGCCATCTCTCATACTTACATACGTATGCTTATGTATATCTCGCATTTTAACCCAGGTATTCGCAATCACCAGTCCTGTTTCAGCACACAAGTCTACAAGCTCTTCACCATTTCCATTTACAACACTGAACACACCATGTATACCAATTATTCCCTCAACTGCCACATCACTCACCTTTACCTTAAAATCACCCATCACTATAACCCGGTCTTGTGTATCAAAACCACTAACACACTCATTCAGCTGCTCCCAAAACACTTGCCTCTAGTGATCTTTCTTCTCATGCCCAGGTGCAAATGCATCAATAATCATCCATCTCTCTCCATCAACTTTCATTTTTACCCACATCAATCTGTTTCAGGAGTAGTGCTACTCCTTCCCTTGCTCTTGTACTCTCAGTAACCCCTCACATACCTCCCAAGACATTCCCAAACCACTCTTCTCCTTTACCCTTGAGCTTCGTTTCACTCAGAGCCAAAACATCCAGGTTCCTTTCCTCAAACATACTACCTATCTATCCTTTTTTCTCATCATGGTTACATCGACATACATTTAGACACCCCAATCTGAGCCTTCGAGGAGGATAAGCACTCCCCGCGTGACTCCTTCTTCTGTTTCCACTTTTAGAAAGTTAGAATACAAGTAATGGGGGGGGGGTTAAGGCCCCCCGCTCCCGTCCCCTTTAGTCGCCTTCTACGACACGTGAGGAATGCGTGGGAAGTATTCTTTTTCCTCTATCCCCAGGGATGATATGTGTGTGTATATATATATATATATATATATATATATATATATATATATATATATATATATATATATATATATATTATTCTTTTTATTATACTTTATCGCTGTCTCCCGCGTTTGCGAGGTAGCGCAAGGAAACAGACGAAAGAAATGGCCCAACCCACCCCCATACACATGTATATACATACGTCCACACACACAAATATACATACCTACACAGCTTTCCATGGTTTACCCCAAACGCTTCACATGCCTTGATTCAATCCACTGACAGCATGTCAACATCGGTATACCACATCGATCCAATTCACTCTATTCCTTGCCCTCCTTTCACCCTCGTGCGTGTTCAGGCCCCGATCACTGAAAATCGCTTTCACTCCATCTTTCCACCTCCAATTTGGTCTCCCACTTCTCCTCGTTCCCTCCACCTGCGACACATATATCCCGTTGGTCAATCTTTCCTCATTCATTCTCTCCATGTGCCCAAACCATTTCAAAACACCCTCTTCTGCTCTCTCAACCACGCTCTTTTTATTTCCACACATCTCTCTTACCCTTACGTTACTTACTCTATCAAACCACCTGACATCACACATTGTCCTGAAACATCTCATTTCCAGCACATCCACCCTCCTGCGCACAACTCTATCCATAGGTCACGCCTCGCAACCATACAAAATATATATACATATGTATATATATATATATATATATATATATATATATATATATATATATATATATATATTTATATATATATATATATATATATATATATATTTTCAGAAAAGAAGAGTGAATGTTGGGGTGAGGAGGGTGGTGAGAGTAAGTGAGCTTGGGAAGGAGACTTGTGTGAGGAAGTACCAGGAGAGACTGAGTACAGAATGGAAAAAGGTGAGAACAATGGAAGTAAGGGGAGTGGGGGAGGAATGGGATGTATTTAGGGAATCAGTGATGGATTGCGCAAAAGATGCTTGTGGCATGAGAAGAGTGGGAGGTTGGTTGATTAGGAAGGGTAGTGAGTGGTGGGATGAAGAAGTAACAGTATTAGTGAAAGAGAAGAGAGAGGCATTTGGACGATTTTTGCAGGGAAAAAATGCAATTGAGTGGGAGATGTATAAAAGAAAGAGACAGGTGATCAAGAGAAAGGTGCAAGAGGTGAAAAAAAGGGCAAATGAGAGTTGGGGTGAGAGAGTATCATTAAATTTTAGGGAGAATAAAAAGATGTTCTGGAAGGAGGTAAATAAAGTACGTAAGACAAGGGAGCAAATCGGATCTTCAGCGAAGGGCGCAAATGGGGAGGTGATAACAAGTAGTGGTGATGTGAGAAGGAGATGGGGTGAGTATTTTGAAGGTTTGTTGAATGTGTTTGATGATAGAGTGGCAGATATAGGGTGTTTTGGTCGAGGTGGTGTCCAAAGTGAGAGGGTTAGAGAAAATGATTTGGTAAACAGAGAAGAGGTAGTGAAAGCTTTGCGGAAGATGAAAGCCTGCAAGGCAGCAGGTTTGGATGGTATTGCAGTGGAATTTATTAAAAAAGGGGGTGACTGTATTGTTGACTGGTTGGTAAGGTTATTTAATGTATGTATGACTCATGGTGAGGTGCTTGAGGATTGGGGGAATGCGTGCATAGTGCCATTGTACAAAGGCAAAGGGGATAAGAGTGAGTTCTCAAATTACAGAGTTTGTTGAGTATTCCTGGTAAATTATATGGGAGGGTATTGATTGAGAGGGTGAAGGCATGTACAGAGCATCAGATTGGGGAAGAGCACTGTGGTTTCAGAAGTGGTAGAGGATGTGTGGATCAGGTGTTTGCTTTGAAGAATGTATGTGAGAAATACTTAGAAAAGCAAATGGATTTGTATGTAGCATTTATGGATCTGGAGAAGGCATATGATAGAGTTGATGGAGATGCTCTGTGGAAGGTATTAAGAATATATGGTGTGGGAGGAAAGTTGTTAGAAGCAGTGAAAAGTTTTTATCAAGGATGTAAGGCATGTGTATTTGTAGGAAGAGAGGAAAGTGATTGGTTCTCAGTGAATGTAGGTTTGCGGCAGGGGTGTGTGATGTCTCCATGGTTGTTTAATTTGTTTATGGATGGGGTTGTTAGGGAGGTAAATGCAAGAGTTTTGGAAAGAGGGGCAAGTATGAAGTCTGTTGGGGATGAGAGAGCTTGGGAAGTGAGTCAGTTGTTGTTCGCTGATGATACAGCGCTGGTGGCTGATTCATGTGAGAAACTGCAGACGCTGGTGACTGAGTTTGGTAAAATGTGTGGAAGAAGAAAGTTAAGAGTAAATGTGAATAAGAGCAAGGTTATTAGGTACAGTAGGGTTGAGGGTCAAGTCAATTGGGAGGTGAGTTTGAATGAAGAAAAACTGGAGGAAGTGAAGTGTTTTAGATATCTGGGAGTGGATCTGACAGCGGAAGGAACCATGGAAGCGGAAGTGGATCATTGGGTGGGGGAGGGGACGAAAATTCTGGGGGCCTTGAAGAATGTGTGGAAGTCGAGAACATTATCTCGGACAGCAAAAATGGGTATGTTTGAAGGAATAGTGGTTCCAAGAATGTTGTATGGTTGCGAGGCGTGACCTATGGATAGAGTTGTGCGCAGGAGGATGGATGTGCTGGATATGAGATGTTTGAGGACAATGTGTTGTGTGAGGTGGTTTGATCGAGTGAGTAACGTAAGGGTAAGAGAGATGTGTGGAAATAAAAAGAGCGTGGTTGAGAGAGCAGAAGAGGATGTTTTGAAGTGGTTTGGGCACATGGAGAGAATGAGTGAGGAAAGATTGACCAAGAGGATATATGTGTCGGAGGTGGAGGGAACGAGGAGAAGAGGGAGACCAAATTGGAGGTGGAAAGATGGAGTGAAAAAGATTTTGTGTGATCGGGGCCTGAACATGCAGGAGGGTGAAAGGAGGGCAAGGAATAGAGTGAACTGGAGCGATGTGGTATACTGGGGTTGACGTGCTGTCAGTGGATTGAATCAAGGCATGTGAAGCGTTTGGGGTAAACCATGGAAAGCTGTGTAGGTATGTATATTTGTGTGTGTGGACGTATGTATATACATGTGTATGGGGGTGGGTTGGGCCATTTCTTTCGTCTGTTTCCTTGCGCTACCTCGCAAACGCGGGAGACAGCGATAAAGTATAATAAAAAGAATAATATATATATATATATATATATATATATATATATATATATATATATATATATATATACACACATATCATCCCTGGGGATAGAGGAAAAAGAATACTTCCCACGCATTCCTCACGTGTCGTAGAAGGCGACTAAAGGGGACGGGAGCGGGGGGCCTTAACCCCCCCCCCCCATTACTTGTATTCTAACTTTCTAAAAGTGGAAACAGAAGAAGGAGTCACGCGGGGAGTGCTTATCCTCCTCGAAGGCTCAGATTGGGGTGTCTAAATGTATGTCGATGTAACCATGATGAGAAAAAAGGATAGATAGGTAGTATGTTTGAGGAAAGGAACCTGGATGTTTTGGCTCTGAGTGAAACGAAGCTCAAGGGTAAAGGAGAAGAGTGGTTTGGGAATGTCTTGGGAGGAATGTGAGGGGTTACTGAGAGTACAAGAGCAAGGGAAGGAGTAGCACTACTCCTGAAACAGATTGATGTGGGTAAAAATGAAAGTTGATGGAGAGAGATGGATGATTATTGATGCATTTGCACCTGGGCATGAGAAGAAAGATCACTAGAGGCAAGTGTTTTGGGAGCAGCTGAATGAGTGTGTTAGTGGTTTTGATACACAAGACCGGGTTATAGTGATGGGTGATTTTAAGGTAAAGGTGAGTGATGTGGCAGTTGAGGGAATAATTGGTATACATGGTGTGTTCAGTGCTGTAAATGGAAATGGTGAAGAGCTTGTAGACTTGTGTGCTGAAACAGGACTGGTGATTGCGAATACCTGGGTTAAAATGCGAGATATACATAAGCATACGTATGTAAGTATGAGAGATGGCCAAAGAGCTTTATTGGATTACGTGTTTATTGATAGGTGCGCGAAGGAGAGACTTTTACATGTTAATGTGCTGATAGATGCAACTGGATGGATGTCTCATCATTATCTTAGGGAGGCGAAGGTGAAGATTTGTAAGTGTTTTCAGAAAAGAAGAGAGAATGTTGGGATGAAGAGAGTGGCGAGAGTAAGTGAGCTTGGGAAGAAGACTTGTGTGAGGAAGTACCAGGAGAGACTGAATACAGAATGGAAAAAGGTGAAAACAAAGGAGGTAAGGGGAGTCGAGGAGGAATGGGATGTATTTAGTGAAGCAGTCATGGCTTGCCTAAAAGATGCTTGTTGTATGAGAAGAGTGGGAAGTGGGTTGATTAGAAAAGGTAGTGAGAAGTGGGATGAAGAAGTAAGATTATCAGTGAAAGAGAAGAGAGAGGCATTTGGACGATTTTTGCAGGGAAAAAATGCAAATGAGTGGGAGATGTATAAAAGAAAGAGGCAGGAGGTCAAGAGAAAGGTGCAAGAGGTGAAAAAGAGGGTAAATGAGAGTTGGGGTGAGAGTATCATTAAATTTTAGGGTGAATAAAAAGATATTTTGGAAGGAGGTAGATAAAGTGCGTAAGAAAAGGGAGCAAATGGGAACTTCAGTGAAGGGGGCTAATGGGGAGGTAATAACAAGTAGTGGTGATGTGAGAAGGAGATGGAGTGAGTATTTTGAAGGTTTGTTGAATGTGTTTGATGATAGAGTGGCAGATATAGGGTGTTTTGGTCGGGCTGGTGTGCAAAGTGAGAGGGTTAAGGCAAATGATTTCGTAAACAGAGAAGAGGTAGTAAAAGCTTTGTGGAAGATGAAAATCGGCAAGGCAGTAGGTTTGGATGGTATTGCTGTGGAATTTATTAAAAAAGGGGGTGACTGTATTGTGACTGGTTCGTAAGGGTATTTAATATATGTATTATTCATGGTGAGGTGCCTGACGATTGGTGGAATGCTTGCATGGTGCCATTGTACAAAGGCAAAGGGGATACGAGTGAGTGCTCAAATTACAGAGGTATAAGTTTGTGGAGTATTTCTGGTAAATTATATGGGAGGGTATTGATTGAGAGGGTGAAGGTATGTACAGAGCATCAGACTGGGGAAGAGCAGTGTGGTTTCAGAAGTGGTAGAGGATGTTTGAATAAGGTGTTTGCTTTGAAGAATGTATGTGAGAAATACTTTGAAAAGCAAAAGGATTTTTCTGTAGCATTTATGGATTAGTAGATGGGACATGATAGATATGACAGAGATGGTCTGTGGAAGGTATTAAGAATATATGGTGTGGAGGCAAGTTGTCAAAAGCAGTGAAAAGTTTTTATCGAGGATGTAAGGCATGTGTACGTGTAGGAAGAGAGGAAAGCGATTGGTTCTCAGTGAATGTAGGTTTGCGGCAGGGGTGTGTGATATCTCCATGGTTGTTTAATTTGTTTATGGATGGGGTTGTTAGGGAGGTGAATGCAAGAGTTTTGGAAAGAGGGGCAAGTATGCGTTCTGTTGTGGATGAAAGAGCTTGGGAAGTGAGTCAGTTGTTGTTCGCTGATGATGCAGCGCTGGTAGCTGATTCTTATGAGAAACTGCAGAAGAGGGTGACTGAGTTTGGTAAAGTGTGTGAAAGAAGAAAGTTAAGAGTAAATGTGAATAAGAGCAAGGTTATTAGGTACAGTAGGGTTGAGGGCCAAGTCAATTGGGAGGTAAGTTTGAATGGAGAAAAACTGGAGGAAGTAATGTGTTTTAGATATCTGGGAGTGGATGTGGCAGCGCATGGAACCATGGAAGCGGAAGTGAATCATAGGGTGGGAGGTGGGGGCGAGAATTCTGGGAGACTTGAAGAATGTTTGGAAGTCGAGAACATTATTTCGGAAAGCAAAAATGGGTATGTTTGAATGATTAGTTGTTCCAACAATGATTTGTGGCTGCGAGGCGTGGGGTATGGATAGAGTTGTTCGGGGGAGGGTGGATGTGCTGGAAATGAGATGTCTGAGGACAATATGTGGTGTGAGGTGGTTTGGTCGAGTAAGTAATGTAAGGGTAAGAGAGATGTGTGGAAATAAAAAGAGCGTGGTTGAGAGAGCAGAAGAGGGTGTTTTCAAATGGTTTGGTCACATGGAGAGAATGATTGAGGAAAGATTGACTAAGAGGATATATGTGTCAGAGGTGGAGGGAACGAGGAGAAGTGGGAGACCAAATTGGAGGTGGAAAGATGGAGTGAAAAAAATTTTGAGTGATCGGGGCCTGAACATGCAGGAGGGTGAAAATCGTGCGAGGAATAGAGTGAATTGGATCGATGTGGTATACCGGGGTTGACGTGCTGTCAATGGATTGAATCAGGGCATGTGAAGCGTCTGGGGTAAACCATGGAAAGGTCTGTAGGGCCTTGATGTGGAAAGGGAGCTGTGGTTTCGGTGCCTTATTACATGACAGCTAGAGACTGAGTGTGAACGAATGGGCAGTTTGTTGTCTTTTCCTAGCGCTACCTCACATACATGAGGGGAGGGAGGGATTTGTTATTCCATGTGCGGCGAAGTGGAGGTGGGAATAAATAAAGGCAGACAGTATGAATTATGTACATGTGTATATATGTATATGTCTGTCTGTGTATATATATATATATATATATATATATATATATGTGTACATTGAGATTTATAGGTATGTATATTTGCGCGTGTGGACGTGTATGTATATACATGTGTATGTTGGTGGGTTGGGCCATTCTTTCGTCTGTTTCCTTGCGCTACCTCGCTAACACGGGAGACAGCGACAAAGCAAAATGAATAAATAAATATATATATATATATATATATATATATATATATATATATATATATATATATATATATATATTTATATATATATATATATATATATATATATATATATATATATATATATATATATATATATATATATATATATATATATATATATATATATATATATATATATCAATATTCTATCTATTTTACTTTTTCACTGTCTACCGCGTTAGCGAGGTAGCACAAGGAAACAGACGAGAGAATGGCCCAACCCACCCATATACGCATGTATATACGTGCGCGTCCACACGCAAATAAACATACCTTTACATTTCAAGGTATACATATATATACATACACAGACATATACATATGTACATAATTCATACTTGTTTCCGCTATTCACTTCCCGTCGACACACGTCACACATAAAATGACAACCCCCTCCCGCCGCACGCACGCGAGGTGGCGCTAGGAAAAGACAACAAAGGCCACATTCGTTCACACTCATTGTCTAGCTGTCATGTAATAATGCACCGAAACCACAGCTCCCTTTCCACATCCACGCCACACAAAACTTTCCATGGTTTACTCCAAACGCTTCACATGCCCTGGTTCAATCCACTGACAGCACCTCGACCCCGGCATACCACATCGTTCCAATTCACTCTAATTCTTGAACGCCTCAGACCTTCCTGCATGTCCAGGCCCCGATCACTCAAAATCTTTTTCACTCCATCCTTCCACCTCCAATTTGGTCTCCCACTTCTCTTCGTTCGCTCCATCTCTGACACATATATCCTCTTTGTCAATTTTTCCTCACTCACTCCCTCCATGTGACCAAACCATTTCAATACACCCTCTTCTGCTCCCTCTCAACCACACTCTTTTTATTACCACACATCTCTCTTACACTTGCATTACTTACTCGATCAAACCACCTTACACCATATATTGTCCTCAAATTTCTCATTTCTAACACATCCACCCTACTTCGCACAACCCTAACTATAGCCCACGCCTCGCAACCATATAACATTGTTGCAACCACAATTCCTTCAATCCTACCCATTTATGCTTACCGAGATAATGTTTTCGCCTTCCAAACTTTCTTCAACACTCCCAGGATCTTAGCCGCTTCCCCATCCCGTGACTCATCTCTGCTTCCATGGTTCCATCCGCTCCCAAATCCACTCCCAGATATCTAGAATACTTCACTTCCTCCAGTTTTTCCCCATTCAAACTTACCTCCCAATTGACTTGTCCCTCAACCCTACTGTACCTAAGAACCTTTCTCTTATCAACATTTTCTCTCAGTTTTCTTCTTCCACGCACTTTTCAATACTCAGTCACAAACTACTGCAGTTTCTCACCCGAATTAGCCACCTGCGCTGTATCGTCAGCGAACAACAACTGACCTACTTCCCAAGCCCTCTCATCCACAACAGACTGTATACATGCCCCTCTATCCAAAACTCTTGCATTTACCCCCCCTAACAACCCCATCCATGAACAAATT
>NC_092238.1:49590076-49627108 GCF_036320965.1 Panulirus ornatus | reverse complement strand
TTGATCTCCTGCCTTTTTCTTCTATACATCTCCCACTCATTTCCAATTTTTCCTTGCAAAAATCGTCAAAATGCCTCACTCTTCTCTTTCGTTATTAATCTTACTTCCTCCTACCACTCGCTACTCTTTCTAATCAAACCACCTTCCAAGTTTCTCATGCCACAAGCATCTTTTGCGCAAGACATCACTGCTTCCCTATATACATCCCATTCCTCCCCCACTCCCCTTACCTCCTTTGTTCTCATCTTTTTCCAATCTGTACTCACTCTCTCCAGGTACTTCCTCACACAAGTCTCCTTCCCAAGCTCACTTACTCTCAACACTTTCTTCACCCCAACATTCTCTCTTCTTTTCTGAAAACGCCTACAAATCTTAACATTCGCCTACAAAGATAATGATCAGACATCCCTCCAGTTGCACCTCTCAGCACAATAACATCCAAAAATCTTTTTTTCGCGTGCCTATGAATTAACACATGATCCAATAACGCTCTCTGGCCATCTCTCCTACTTACATACGTATACTTATGTATATCTCTCTTTTTAAACCAGGTATTCCCAATCACCAGTCCTTTCTCAGCACACAAATCCACAAGCTCTTCAACATTTCCATTTACAACAGTCAACACCCCATGTATACCAATTATTCCCGCAACTGACACATTACTCACCTTTGCATTCAAATCACCCATCATTACTGCCCGGTCTTGTGCATGAAAACCACTAACACACTCATTCAGCTGCTCCCAAAACACTTGCCTTTCATGATCTTTCTTCTCATGCCCAAGTGCATATGCACCAATAATCTCCCATATATCTCCATCAACTTTCAGTTTTACCCATATCAATGTAATATTTACTTTCTAACACTCTATCACATACTCCCCCCACTCTTGTTTCAGGAGTAGTGCTACACCTTCCCTTGCTCTTGTCCTCTCACTAACCCCTGACTTTACTCACAAGACATTTCCAAACCACTCTTCCCCTTTACCCTTGAGCTTAGTTTCACTCAGAGCCAAAACATCCAGGTTCCTTTCCTCAAACATACTACCTATCTCTCCCTTTTTATCATCTTGGTTACATCCACACACATTTAGACACCCCAGTCTGAGCCTTCGAGGAGGATGAGCACTCCCCGCGTGACTCCTTCTTCTGTTTCCCCTTTTAGAAAGTCAATATATATATATATATATATATATATATATATATATATATATATATATATATATATATATATATATATATATATATATATATATTGGGAGTGGATCTGTCAGCGGATGGAACCATGGAAGCGGAAGTGGATCATAGGGTGGGGGAGGGGGCGAAAATTTTGGGAGCCTTGAAAAATGTGTGGAAGTCGAGAACATTATCCCGGAAAGCAAAAATGGGTATGTTTGAAAGAATAGTGGTTCCAACAATGTTGTATGGTTGCGAGGCGTGGGCTATGGCTAGAGTTGTGCGCAGGAGGATGGATGTGCTGGAAATGAGATGTTTGAGGACAATGTGTGGTGTGAGGTGGTTTGATCGAGTAAGTAACGTAAGGGTAAGAGAGATGTGTGGAAATAAAAAGAGCGTGGTTGAGAGAGCAGAAGAGGGTGTTTTGAAATGGTTTGGGCACATGGAGAGAATGAGTGAGGAAAGATTGACCAAGAGATATATGTGTCGGAGGTGGAGGGAACGAGGAGAAGAGGGCCATATATATATATATATATATATATATATATATGTATATATATATATATACATATATATATATATACATATATATATATATACATATATATATATATATATATATATATATATATATATATATATATATATATATATATATATATATATATATATATATATATATATATATATATATATATATATATATATATATATATATATATATATATATATATATATATATATATATATATATTTTATTTTTTTTTTTGTCGCTGCCTCCGGCGTTTGCGAGGTAGAGGAAATAAACAGACGAGAGAAATGGCACAACCCCCCTCCCATAAACATGTATATACATACGTCCACACACGCAAATATACATACCTACACAGCTTTCCATGGTTTACCCCAGACGCTTCACATGCCCTGATTCAATCCACTGACAGCACGTCAACCCCGGTATACCACATAGAACCAATTCACTCTATTCCATGCCCTCCTTTCACCCTCCTGCATGTTCAGGCCCCGATCACAGAAAATCTTTTTCACTCCATCTTTCCACCTCCAATTTGGTCTCCCACTTCTCCTCGTTCCCTCCACCTCCGACACATATATCCTCTTGGTCAATCTTTACTCACTCATTCTCTCCATGTGCCTAAATCATTTCAAAACACCCTCATCTGCTTTCTCAACCACGCTCTTTTTGTTTCCACACATCTCTCTTACCCTTACGTTACTTACCCGATCAAACCATCTCACACCACACATTGTCCTCAAACATCTCATTTCCAGCACATCCATCCTCCTGCGCACAAGTCTATCCATAGCCCACGCTTCGCAACCATACAACATTGTTGAAACCACTATTCCTTCAAACATGCCCATTTTTGCTTTCCGAGATAATGTTCTCGACTTCCACACATTCTTTAAGGCTGCCAGAATTTTCGCCCCCTCCCCCACCCTATGATCCATTTCCGCTTCCATGGTTCCATCCGCTGCCAGATCCACTCCCAGATATCTAAAACACTTCACTTTCTCCAGTTTTTTTCCATTCAAACTTACCTCCCAATTGATTTGACCCTCAACCCTACTGTACCTAATAACCATGCTCTTATTCACATTTACTCTTAACTTTCTTCTTTCACACACTTTACCAAACTCAGTCACCAGCTTCTGTAGTTTGTTCCATGAATCAGCCACCAGCGCTGTAACATCAGCGAACAACAACTGACTCACTTCCCAAGCTCTCTCATCCCCAACAGACTTCATACTTGCCCCTCTTTCCAAAACTCTTGCATTCACCTCCCTAACAACCCCATCCATAAACAAATTAATCAACCATGGAGACATCAAACACCCCTGCCGCAAACCTATATTCACTGAGAACCAATCACTTTCCTCTCTTCCTACACTTACACATGCCTTACATCCTCGATAAAAACTTTTCACTGCTTCTAACAACTTGCCTCCCACACCATATATTCTTAATACCTTCCACACAGCATCTCTATCAACTCTATCATATGCCTTCTCCAGATCCATAAATGCTACATACAAATCCATTTGCTTTTATGAGTATTTCTCACATACATTCTTCAAAGCAAACGCCTGATCCACACATCCTCTACCAATTCTGAAACCACACTGCTCTTCCCCAATCTGATGCTCTGTACATGCCTTCACCCTCTCAATCAATACCCTCCCACATAATTTACCAGGAATACTCAACAAACTTATACCTCTGTAATTTGAGGACTCACTCTTATCCCCTTTGCCTTTGTACAATGGCACTATGCACGCATTCCGCCAATCCTCAGGCACCTCACCATGAGTCATACATACATTGAATAACCTTACCAACCAGTCAATAATAAAGTCACCCCCTTTTTTAATAAATTCCACTGCAATACCATCCAAACTTCCTGCCTTGCCGGCTTTCATCTTCCGCAAAGCTTTTACTACCTCTTCTCTGTTTACGAAATCATTTTCCCTAACCCTCTCACATTGGACACCACCTCGACCAAAACACACTATATCTGCCACTCTATCATCAAACACATTCAACAAACCTTCCAAATACTCACTCCATCTCCTTCTCACATCACTACTACTTGTTATCACCTTCCCAGCTGATCCCTTCACTGAAGTTCCTATTTGCTCCCTTGTCTTACGCACTTTATTTACCTCCTTCCAGAACATCTTTTTATTCTCCCTATAATTTAATGATACTCTCTCACCCCAACTCTCATTTGCCCTCTTTTTCACCTCTTGCACCTTTCTCTTGACCTCCTGTCTTTTTCCTTCATACATCTCCCACTCGTATTGCTTTTTTTCCCTGCAAAAATCGGTCAAATGCCTCTCTCCTCTCTTTCACTAATAATCTGACTTCATCCCACCACTCACTACCCTTTCTAATCAACCCACCTCCCACTCTTCTCATGCCACAAGCATCTTTTGCGCAATCCATGACTGATTCCCTAAATACATCCCATTCCTCCCCCACTCCCCTTACTTCCATTGTTCCCACCTTTTTCCATTCTGTACTCAGTTTCTCCTGGTACTTCCTCACACATGTCTCCTTCCCAAGCTCACTTACTCTCACCACCCTCCTCACCCCAACATTCACTCTTCTTTTCTGAAAACCCATACAAATCTTCACCTTAGCCTCTGCGAGATAATGATCAGACATCCCTCCAGTTGCACCTCTCAGCACATTAACATCCAAAAGTCTCTCTTTCGCGCGCCTGTCAATTAACACGTAATCCAATAACGCTCTCTGGCCATCTCTCCTACTTACATACGTATACTTATGTATATCTCGCTTTTTAAACCAGGCATTCCCAATCACCAGTCCTTTTCCAGCACATAAATCTACAAGCTCTTCACCATTTCCATTTACAACACTGAACACCCCATGTATACCAATCATTCCCTCAACTGCCACATTATTCACCTTTGCATTCAAATCACCCATCACTATAACCCGGTCTCGTGCATCAAAACCACTAACACACTCATTCAGCTGCTCCCAAAACACTTGCCTCTCATGATCTTTCTTCTCATGGCCAGGTGCATATGCACCAGTAGTCACCCATCTCTCTCCATCAACTTTCAGTTTTACCCATATTAATCGAGAATTTACTTTCTTACATTCTATCACATATTCCCACAACTCCTGTTTCAGGAGTACTGCTACTCCTTCCCTTGCTCTTGTCCTCTCACTAACTCCTGACTTTACTCCCAAGACATTCCCAAACCACTCTTCTTCTTTACCCTTGAGCTTCGTTTAACTCAGAGCCAAAACATCCAGGTTCCTTTCCTCAAACATACTACCTATCTCTCCTTTTTTCACATCTTGGTTACATCCACACACATTTAGACACCCCAGTCTGAGCCTTCGAGGAGGATGAGCGCTCCCCGCGTGACTCCTTCTTCTGTTTCCCATTTTAGAAAGTTAAAAAAATATAAGGAGGGGACGATTTCTGGCCCCCCCGCTCCCGTCCCCTCTAGTCGCCTTCTACGACACGCGAGGGATGCGTGGGAAGTATTCTTTCACCCCTATCCCCAGGGATAACATATATATATATACATGCATATATACATATATGTACACACATATATATATTTATATATACATATATATATATATATATATATATATATATATATATATATATATATATATATATATATATATATATATATATATATATATATATATATATATATATATATATATTTATTCTTCTAATTTGCTTTGTCGCTGTCTGACGCGCTTGTGAGATAGCGCAAGGAAACAGACGAAAGAAATGGCCCAACCCACCCCCAATACACATGTATATACATACACGTCCACACACGCAAATATACATACCCATACATCTCAATGTACACATATATATACACACACAGACACATACATATATACACATGCACACAATTCACACTGTCTGCCTTTATTCCTTCCCATCGCCAACTCGCCACACATGGAATAACATTCCCCTAACCCCTCATGTCTGCGAGGTAGCGCTAGGAAAAGACAACAAAGGTCCCATTCGTTCACACTCAATCTATAGGTGTCATGCAATAATGCCCGAAGCCATAGCTCCCTTTCCATATCAAGGCCCCACAGAACTTTCCATAGTTTACCACAGACACTTCCCATGCCCTGATTCAATGAATTGACAGCTCGTCGACCCCGGTATACCACCTCGGTCCAATTCACTCAATTCCTTGCCCGCCTTTCACCCTCCTGCATGTTCAGGACCTGATCACTCAAAATCTTTTTCATTTCATCTTTCCTCCTCCAATTTGGTCTCCCACTTCTGCTTGTTCCCTCCACCTCCGACACATATATCCTCTTGGTCAATCTTTCCTCACTCATTCTCTCCATGTGCCCATACTATTTCAAAACACCCTCTTCTGCTCTCTCAGCCACGCTCTTTTTATTTCCACACATCTCTCTTAACCTTACATTACTTGCTCGATCAAACCACCTCACACCACATATTGTCCGCAAAAATCTCATTTCCAGCACATCTACCGTCCTGCGCACAACTCTATCCATAACCCACGCCTCGCAACCATCCAACATTGTTGGAACTACTATTCCTTCAAACATACCCATTTTTGCTTTCGAAGATAATGTTATCGACTTCCACATATTCTTCAAGGCTCCCAAGATTTTCGGCCCTTCCGCCTCCCTATGATTCACTTTCGCTTCCATAGTTCCATTCGCTGACAGATCCACTCCAAGATGTCTAAAACACTTTAATTCCTCCAGTTTTTTTACATTTAAACTTACCTCCCAATTGCCTTGACCCTCAACCCTAATGTACGTAATAACCTTGTTCTTATTCATATTTACTCTTAACTTTCTTCTTTCACACACTTTATCAAACTCAGTCACCAGCTTCTGCAGTTTCTCACATGAATCAGCCACCAGCGCTGTATCATCAGCGAACAACAACTGACTCACTTCCCAAGCTCTCTCATCCCCAACAGACTTCATTCTTGCCCCTCTTTCCAAAACTCTTGCATTCACCTCCCTAACAACCCCAACCATAAAGAAATTAAACAACCATGGAGACACCACACATCCCTGCCGCAAACCTACATTCACTGAGAACCAAACACTTTCCTCTCTTCCTACACGTACACATGCCTTACATCCTCGATTTGCGTAAGAGAAGGGAGCAAATGGGAACTTCAGTGAAGTGGGCTAATGGGGAGGTGATAACAAGTAGTTGTGATGTGAGGAGATGGAGTGAGTATTTTGAAGGTTTCTTGAATGTGTTTCATGATAGAGTGGCAGATATAGGGTGTTTTGGTCGAGGTGGTGTGCAAAGTGAGAGGGTTAGGAAAAATGATTTGGTAAACAGAGAAGAGCTAGTAAAAGCTTTGCAGAAGATGATAGCCGGCAAGTCAGCAGGTTTGGATGGTATTGCAGTGGAATTTATTAAAAAGGCTGTGACTATTGTTGAATGATTGGTAATGTTAAATAATGTATTTATGATTCATGGTGATATACCTGAGGATTGGCGGAATGCGTGCATAGTGCCATTGTACAAAGGCAAAGGAAATAAGAGTGAGTGCTCAAATTACAGTGTTATAAGTTTGTTCAGTAAATTATATGGGAGGATATTAATTGAGAGGGTGAAGGCACGTACAGAGCATCAGATTGGGGAAGAGCAGTGTGGTTTCAAAAGGGGTAGATGATGTGTGGATCAGGTGTTTGCTTTGAAGAATGTATGTGAGAAATACTTAGAAAAGCAAATGGATTTGTATGTAGCATTTATAGATGTTGAGAAGGCATATGATAGAGTTGATAAAGATGCTCTGTGGAAGGTACTAAGAATATATGGTGTGGGAGGCAAGTTGTTAAAATGTTTTATATATATATATATATATATATATATATATATATATATATATATATATATATATATATATATATATATATATATATATATATATATATATATATATATATATATATATATATATATATATATATATATATATATATATATATATATATATATATATATCAGGCCCCGATCACTCAAAATCTTTTTCAATCCTTATTTCCACCTCCAATTTGGTCTCCCACTTCTCCTTGTTCCCTCCACCTCCGACACATATATCCTCTTGGTCTATCTTTCTTCACTCATTCTCTCTATGTGCCCAAACCATTTCAAAACACGTTCTTCTGCTCTCTCAACCACGCTCTTTTTATTTCCACACATCTCTCTTACCCTTACATTACTTACTCGATCAAACCACCTCAAACCACACATTGTCCTGAAACATCTCATATCCAGCACATCCACCCCCCCTGAGCACAACTCTATCCATAGCCCACGCCTCGCAACCATACAACATTGTTGGAACCACTATTCCTTCAAACATAGCCATTTTTGCTTTCGGAGATAATGTTCTCGACTTCCAAACATTCTTCAAGGCTTACAGGATTTTCGCCCCCTCCCCACCCTATGATTCACTTCCATGGTTCCATCCGCTGCCAGATCCACTCCCATATATCTAAAACACTTTATTTCCTCCAGTTTCTCTCCATTCAAACTTACCTCCCTCAACCCTACTGTACCTAATAACCATGCTCTTATTCACATTTACTCTTAACTTTCTTCTTTCACACACTTTACCAAACTCAGTCAACAGCTTCTGCAGTTTCTCACATGAATCAGCCACCAGCGCTGTATCATCAGCGAACAACAACTGACTCACTTTCCAAGCTTTCTCATCCCCAACAGACTTCATACTTGACACTCTTTCCAAAACTCTTGCATTCACCTCCCTAACAACCCCATCCGTAAACAAATTAAACAACCATGGAGACATTACACACCCTTGCCGCAAACCTACATTCACTGAGAACCAATCACTTTCCTCTCTTCCTGTACGTACACATGCCTTACATCCTCGATAAAAACTTTTTAATGCTTCTAACAATATCCTTCCCACACCATATATTCTTAATACCTTCCACAGAGTATCTCTATCAACTCTATCATATGCCTTCTCCAGATCCATAAATGCTTCATACAAATCCATTTGCTTTTCTAAGTATTTCTCACAAACATTCTTCAAAGCAAACACATGATCCACACATCCTCTACCACTTCTGAAACCACACTGGTATTCCCCAATCCGACGCTCTGTACATGCCTTCACCCTCTCAACCAATACCCTCCCATATAATTTACCAGGAATACTCAACAAACTTGTACCTCTGTACTTTGAGCACTCACTCTTATCCCCTTATATATAGATATTACAATGAGTCCACGGGGAAAATGAAACACGAAAAGTTCTTAAGTGCACTTTCGTGTAATAATCACATCATCAGCGGAGGCAAAAGAGAGAAATATAACAGTCAGTTGATATGCATCGAAGAGACGAAGCTAAAACGCCATTTGGTACACATGTGACTGTCCAAAACATACAATGAGCGTTCATAAACTGATCATTTTAGAAATCTTATCAACAATAAAGTTCTCTAATTTGTATAGACCATCATTAATATTAACATTATAATTTTTTGTATATTCAATAATAGAATATTCAATGATATTTGTCTTGATAATAGAGTCAGAGTTAATAACTGAGATAGCGTTACTGCAATCAATACAATGATCATAGTTTTTAACATGATTAAATAAGGCATTTGATTCTTGTCCCGTTCTTATACTATATCTATGTTGCATAAGTCTAACAGAAAGATCCTTACCTGTCTGACTAACATAAAATTTATCACAGTTTCAACAAGGCACTTTATAGAAGCAACAAGAAAATTTTCTGGTGAATTCCTGATTAAGATATTCTTTATAGTATTATTGTTGCTAAAGGCAACATTTACATTAAAGTATTTAAGAAACATGGGAAGCAAAGTGTAATTATTATTAAAAGGGAGAACTAAAAGATTCTTTATGTGAATGGGAGGTTTGGGCTCAACTGTATAAAATGATTTCTTTGCTAACTTAAGGGATTTGTCAATGAAAGATCTACGGTACTTTAACTTAGATCCAATAGAATATATCTTCTCAAACTCATCATCAATAAATTCTGGACTGCAAATACGTAATGCCCTAAGGAACATAGATTGAAATGATGACAATTAACTCTGTCATGTTGAGATGAGGAATAATGGATATATGAGCATACATTTGTGGGTTTTCTGTATATGCTAAACTGAAACTTGTTTCCTTGTCTATGGACCATGTAATCTAAAAATTGTAACTTTCCATCACTTTCATTTTTTACAATAAATTTGATGGAAGGTACTAAATTATTAAGTAAGGGGAGAAATATTTGTAAATTTTCATTTGTTGGCCAAAAACAAAGAACATCATGTACATACCTAAACCAAATTGCAATAGAAGGTAAGATATCCTTTCGTAACTTTGTTTCAAAATATTCCATATAAAGATTACGTAGTACAGATGAAAAAGGGTTACCCATTGCATACCAAATTTTTGAGCATAATATCTCCATTAAATTGAAATACACAGTCTTTTATGCACAATTTTATCAGTTCAATGAAATTAGACTTTGAAACAGGTAAGTGAATATCATCCAAGACATCAAATAAATATTCTAAAAGGTCATCAACTGGAACTTTAGTAAAAAGTGAGAAAACATAAAAGCTAACATTTATTTTGTGTAGCTTGTTGACTAAATCTACATTGTTCATGATATTAGAAATTGATATCTTACCAAGTAAAGGGCTTAAGAAAGAAACTACCCATTTTGACAATTTTTATGTGATAGAGCCTACTGAACTCACTATAGATCTTGCTGGAAAATTCGGTTTATGTGTTTTGATAAGTCCATACATATATGGCAATGAAAGGGACAAAGATGACAAGCTTTTGATAAGAGAAATGGTACCTTTAAACAAAAACTTCTTTTCTTTATTGAAGTGAGAATTAACTGCTTCTAAGGGATTTTGACTAAGTTTAGAATATGTTGTGTTATCATTTAGATGATCATTCATTTTAGATAAATAATTACTTTTGTCTAAAATCACAACAGTGTTGGCCTTATCTGCTTTTGTTTTATGTATATCGTTGTCTTTGGTTGCATCTATAAAGTGCCTTGTGGAACCTGAAAAATCTTATTTTGGTCAGACTGGTAAGAATCTTTCTCATAGACTTAAACGACATAGATAGAGTATAAGAACGGGAAAAGAATCAAATGTCTTGTTTAATCATTTTAAAACCTATGATCACTGTATTGAGTGGAGTAACGCCATCTCTGTTATTAACTCTAACTCTTTTATCAAGAAAAATATCATTGAATCTTCTATTATTAAATACACAAAGAAATATAATCTTAGAATTGTGATCCTTTCCAATATATATATATATATATATATATATATATATATATATATATATATATATATATATATATATATATATATATATATATATATATATATAAATATATATATATATGCAATTGAGTGGGAGATGTATAAAAGAAAGAGACAGGAGGTCAAGAGAAAGGTGCAAGAGGTGAAAAAAAGGGCAAATGAGAGTTGGGTGAGAGATTATCATTAAATTTTAGGGAGAATAAAAAGATGTTCTAGAAGGAGGTAAATAAAGTGCGTAAGACAAGGGAGCAAATGGGAACTTCAGTGAAGGGCGCAAATGGGGAGGTGATAACAAGTAGTGGTGATGTGAGAAGGAGATGGAGTGAGTATTTTGAAGATTTGTTGAATGTGTTTGATGATAGAGTGGCAGATATAGGGTGTTTTGGTCGAGGTGGTATGCAAAGTGAGAGGGTTAGGGAAAATGCTTTGGTAAACAGAGAAGAGGTAGTAAAAGCTTTGCGGAAGATGAAAGCCGGCAAGGCAGGAGGTTTGGATGGTATTGCAGTGGAATTTATTAAAAAAGGGGGTGACTGTATTGTTGACTGGTTGGTAAGGTTATTTAATGTATGTATGACTCATGGTGAGGTGCCTGAGGATTGGCGGAATGCGTGCATAGTGCCATTGTACAAAGGCAAAGGGGATAAGAGTGAGTGCTCAAATTACAGAGGTATAAGTTTGTTGAGTATTCCTAGTAAATTATTTGGGAGGGTATTGATTGAGAGGGTGAAGGCATGTACAGAGCATCAGATTGGGGAAGAGCAGTGTGGTTTCAGGAGTGGTAGAGGATGTGTGGATCAGGTGTTTGCTTTGAAGAATGTATGTGAGAAATACTTAGAAAAGCAAATAGATTTGTATGTAGCATTTCTGGATCTGGAGAAGGCATATGATAGAGTTGATACAGATGCTCTGTGGAAGGTATTAAGAATATATGCTGTGGGAGGCAAGTTGTTAGAAGCAGTGAAAAGTTTTTATCGAGAATGTAAGGCATGTGTACGTGTAGGAAGAGAGGAAAGTGATTGGTTCTCAGTGAATGTAGGTTTGCGGCAGGGGTGTGTGATGTCTCCATGGTTGTTTAATTTGTTTATGGATGGGGTTGTTAGGGAGGTGAATGCAAGAGTTTTGGAAAGAGGGGCAAGTATGAAGCCTGTTGGGGATGAGAGAGCTTGGGAAGTGAGTCAGTTGTTGTTCGCTGATGATACAGCGCTGGTGGTTGATTCATGTGAGAAACTGCAGAAGCTGGTGACTGAGTTTGGTAAAGTGTGTGGAAGAAGAAAGTTAAGAGTAAATGTGAATAAGAGCAAGGTTATTAGGTACAGTAGGGTTGAGGGTCAAGTCAATTGGGAGGTGAGTTTGAATGGAGAAAACTGGAGGAAGTGAAGTGTTTCAGATATCTGGGAGTGGATCTGGCAGCGGAAGGAACCATGGAAGTGGAATCATAGGGTGGGGGAGGGGGCGAAAATCCTGGAGCCTTGAAGAATGTTTGGAAGTCGAGAACATTATCTCGAAAGCAAAAATGGCTATGTTTGAAGGAATAGTGGTTCCAACAATGTTGTATGGTTCCGAGGCGTGGCCTATGGATAGAGCTGTGCTCAGGGGGGTGGATGTGCTGGATATGAGATGTTTCAGGACAATGTGTGGTTTGAGGTGGTTTGATCGAGTAAGTAATGTAAGGGTAAGAGAGATGTGTGGAAATAAAAAGAGCGTGGTTGAGACGAGCAGAAGACGGTGTTTTGAAATGGTTTGGGCACATAGAGAGAATGAGTGAAGGAAAGATAGACCAAGAGGATATATGTGTCGGAGGTGGAGGGAACGAGGAGAAGTGGGAGACCAAATTGGAGGTGGAAATAAGGAGTGAAAAAGATTTTGAGTGATCGGGGCCTGATATATATATATATATATATATATATATATATATATATATATATATATATATATATATATATATATATATATATATATATATATATATATATATATATATATATATATATATATATATATATATATATATATATATATATATATATATATATATATATATATATATATATATATATATATATATATACATATATATATAAAACATTTTAACAACTTGCCTCCCACACCATATATTCTTAGTACCTTCCACAGAGCATCTTTATCAACTCTATCATATGCCTTCTCAACATCTATAAATGCTACATACAAATCCATTTGCTTTTCTAAGTATTTCTCACATACATTCTTCAAAGCAAACACCTGATCCACACATCATCTATCCCTTTTGAAACCACACTGCTCTTCCCCAATCTGATGCTCTGTACGTGCCTTCACCCTCTCAATTAATATCCTCCCATATAATTTACTGAACAAACTTATAACACTGTAATTTGAGCACTCACTCTTATTCCCTTTGCCTTTGTACAATGGCACTATGCACGCATTCCGCCAATCCTCAGGTATATCACCATGAATCATAAATACATTATTTAACATTACCAATCATTCAACAATAGTCACAGCCTTTTTAATAAATTCCACTGCAATACCATCCAAACCTGCTGACTTGCCGGCTTTCATCTTCTGCAAAGCTTTTACTAGCTCTTCTCTGTTTACCAAATCATTTTTCCTAACCCTCTCACTTTGCACACCACCTCGACCAAAACACCCTATATCTGCCACTCTATCATGAAACACATTCAAGAAACCTTCAAAATACTCACTCCATCTCCTCACATCACAACTACTTGTTATCACCTCCCCATTAGCCCACTTCACTGAAGTTCCCATTTGCTCCCTTCTCTTACGCAAATCGAGGATGTAAGGCATGTGTACGTGTAGGAAGAGAGGAAAGTGTTTGGTTCTCAGTGAATGTAGGTTTGCGGCAGGGATGTGTGGTGTCTCCATGGTTGTTTAATTTCTTTATGGTTGGGGTTGTTAGGGAGGTGAATGCAAGAGTTTTGGAAAGAGGGGCAAGAATGAAGTCTGTTGGGGATGAGAGAGCTTGGGAAGTGAGTCAGTTGTTGTTCGCTGATGATACAGCGCTGGTGGCTGATTCATGTGAGAAACTGCAGAAGCTGGTGACTGAGTTTGATAAAGTGTGTGAAAGAAGAAAGTTAAGAGTAAATATGAATAAGAACAAGGTTATTACGTACATTAGGGTTGAGGGTCAAGGCAATTGGGAGGTAAGTTTAAATTTAAAAATACTGGAGGAATTAAAGTGTTTTAGACATCTTGGAGTGGATCTGTCAGCGAATGGAACTATGGAAGCGAAAGTGAATCATAGGGAGGCGGAAGGGCCGAAAATCTTGGGAGCCTTGAAGAATATGTGGAAGTCGATAACATTATCTTCGAAAGCAAAAATGGGTATGTTTGAAGGAATAGTAGTTCCAACAATGTTGGATGGTTGCGAGACGTGGGTTATGGATAGAGTTGTGCGCAGGACGGTAGATGTGCTGGAAATGAGATTTTTGCGGACAATATGTGGTGTGAGGTGGTTTGATCGAGCAAGAATGTAAGGTTAAGAGAGATGTGTGGAAATAAAAAGAGCGTGGCTGAGAGAGCAGAAGAGGGTGTTTTGAAATAGTATGGGCACATGGAGAGAATGAGTGAGGAAAGATTGACCAAGAGGATATATGTGTCGGAGGTGGAGGGAACAAGCAGAAGTGGGAGACCAAATTGGAGGAGGAAAGATGAAATGAAAAAGATTTTGAGTGATCAGGTCCTGAACATGCAGGAGGGTGAAAGGCGGGCAAGGAATTGAGTGAATTGGACCGAGGTGGTATACCGGGGTCGACGAGCTGTCAATTCATTGAATCAGGGCATGTCTGTGGTAAACTATGGAAAGTTCTGTGGGGCCTTGATATGGAAAGGGAGCTATGGCTTCGGGCATTATTGCATGACACCTATAGATTGAGTGTGAACGAATGGGGCCTTTGTTGTCTTTTCCTAGCGCTACCTCGCAGACATGAGGGGTTAGGGGAATGTTATTCCATGTGTGGCGAGTTGGCGATGGGAAGGAATAAAGGCAGACAGTGTGAATTGTGTGCATGTGTATATATGTATGTGTCTGTGTGTGTATATATATGTGTACATTGAGATGTATGGGTATGTATATTTGCGTGTGTGGACGTGTATGTATATACATGTGTATTGGGGGTGGGTTGGGCCATTTCTTTCGTCTGTTTCCTTGCGCTAACTCACAAGCGCGTCAGACAGCGACAAAGCAAATTAGAAGAATAAATATATATATATATATATATATATATATATATATATATATATATATATATATATATATATATATATATATATATACATATATATATATATATGTATATATAAATATATATATGTGTGTACATATATGTATATATGCATGTATATATATATATATGTTATCCCTGGGGATAGGGGTGAAAGAATACTTCCCACGCATCCCTCGCGTGTCGTAGAAGGCGACTAGAGGGGACGGGAGCGGGGGGTCCAGAAATCGTCCCCTCCTTATATTTTTTTAACTTTCTAAAATGGGAAACAGAAGAAGGAGTCACGCGGGGAGCGCCCATCCTCCTCGAAGGCTCAGACTGGGGTGTCTAAATGTGTGTGGATGTAACCAAGATGTGAAAAAAGGAGAGATAGGTAGTATGTTTGAGGAAAGGAACCTGGATGTTTTGGCTCTGAGTTAAACGAAGCTCAAGGGTAAAGAAGAAGAGTGGTTTGGGAATGTCTTGGGAGTAAAGTCAGGAGTTAGTGAGAGGACAAGAGCAAGGGAAGGAGTAGCAGTACTCCTGAAACAGGAGTTGTGGGAATATGTGATAGAATGTAAGAAAGTAAATTCTCGATTAATATGGGTAAAACTGAAAGTTGATGGAGAGAGATGGGTGACTACTGGTGCATATGCACCTGGCCATGAGAAGAAAGATCATGAGAGGCAAGTGTTTTGGGAGCAGCTGAATGAGTGTGTTAGTGGTTTTGATGCACGAGACCGGGTTATAGTGATGGGTGATTTGAATGCAAAGGTGAATAATATGGCAGTTGAGGGAATAATTGGTATACATGGGGTGTTCAGTGTTGTAAATGGAAATGGTGAAGAGCTTGTAGATTTATGTGCTGGAAAAGGACTGGTGATTGGGAATGCCTGGTTTAAAAAGCGAGATATACATAAGTATACGTATGTAAGTAGGAGAGATGGCCAGAGAGCGTTATTGGATTACGTGTTAATTGACAGGCGCGCGAAAGAGAGACTTTTGGATGTTAATGTGCTGAGAGGTGCAACTGGAGGGATGTCTGATCATTATCTCGCAGAGGCTAAGGTGAAGATTTGTATGGGTTTTCAGAAAAGAAGAGTGAATGTTGGGGTGAGGAGGGTGGTGAGAGTAAGTGAGCTTGGGAAGGAGACATGTGTGAGGAAGTACCAGGAGAAACTGAGTACAGAATGGAAAAAGGTGGGAACAATGGAAGTAAGGGGAGTGGGGGAGGAATGGGATGTATTTAGGGAATCAGTCATGGATTGCGCAAAAGATGCTTGTGGCATGAGAAGAGTGGGAGGTGGGTTGATTAGAAAGGGTAGTGAGTGGTGGGATGAAGTCAGATTATTAGTGAAAGAGAGGAGAGAGGCATTTGACCGATTTTTGCAGGGAAAAAAAGCAATACGAGTGGGAGATGTATGAAGGAAAAAGACAGGAGGTCAAGAGAAAGGTGCAAGAGGTGAAAAAGAGGGCAAATGAGAGTTGGGGTGAGAGAGTATCATTAAATTATAGGGAGAATAAAAAGATGTTCTGGAAGGAGGTAAATAAAGTGCGTAAGACAAGGGAGCAAATAGGAACTTCAGTGAAGGGATCAGCTGGGAAGGTGATAACAAGTAGTAGTGATGTGAGAAGGAGATGGAGTGAGTATTTGGAAGGTTTGTTGAATGTGTTTGATGATAGAGTGGCAGATATAGTGTGTTTTGGTCGAGGTGGTGTCCAATGTGAGAGGGTTAGGGAAAATGATTTCGTAAACAGAGAAGAGGTAGTAAAAGCTTTGCGGAAGATGAAAGCCGGCAAGGCAGGAAGTTTGGATGGTATTGCAGTGGAATTTATTAAAAAAGGGGGTGACTTTATTATTGACTGGTTGGTAAGGTTATTCAATGTATGTATGACTCATGGTGAGGTGCCTGAGGATTGGCGGAATGCGTGCATAGTGCCATTGTACAAAGGCAAAGGGGATAAGAGTGAGTCCTCAAATTACAGAGGTATAAGTTTGTTGAGTATTCCTGGTAAATTATGTGGGAGGGTATTGATTGAGAGGGTGAAGGCATGTACAGAGCATCAGATTGGGGAAGAGCAGTGTGGTTTCAGAATTGGTAGAGGATGTGTGGATCAGGCGTTTGCTTTGAAGAATGTATGTGAGAAATACTCATAAAAGCAAATGGATTTGTATGTAGCATTTATGGATCTGGAGAAGGCATATGATAGAGTTGATAGAGATGCTGTGTGGAAGGTATTAAGAATATATGGTGTGGGAGGCAAGTTGTTAGAAGCAGTGAAAAGTTTTTATCGAGGATGTAAGGCATGTGTAAGTGTAGGAAGAGAGGAAAGTGATTGGTTCTCAGTGAATATAGGTTTGCGGCAGGGGTGTTTGATGTCTCCATGGTTGATTAATTTTTTTATGGATGGGGTTGTTAGGGAGGTGAATGCAAGAGTTTTGGAAAGAGGGGCAAGTATGAAGTCTGTTGGGGATGAGAGAGCTTGGGAAGTGAGTCAGTTGTTGTTCGCTGATGTTGCAGCGCTGGTGGCTGATTCATGTAACAAACTACAGAAGCTGGTGACTGAGTTTGGTAAAGTGTGTGAAAGAAGAAAGTTAAGAGTAAATGTGAATAAGAGCATGGTTATTAGGTACAGTAGGGTTGAGGGTCAAATCAATTGGGAGGTAAGTTTGAATGGAAAAAAACTGGAGAAAGTGAAGTGTTTTAGATATCTGGGAGTGGATCTGGCAGCGGATGGAACCATGGAAGCGGAAATGGATCATAGGATGGGGGAGGGGGCGAAAATTCTGGCAGCCTTAAAGAATGTGTGGAAGTCGAGAACATTATCTCGGAAAGCAAAAATGGGCATGTTTGAAGGAATAGTGGTTTCAACAATGTTGTATGGTTGCGAAGCGTGGGCTATGGATAGACTTGTGCGCAGGAGGATGGATGTGCTGGAAATGAGATGTTTGAGGACAATGTGTGGTGTGAGATGGTTTGATCGGGTAAGTAACGTAAGGGTAAGAGAGATGTGTGGAAACAAAAAGAGCGTGGTTGAGAAAGCAGATGAGGGTGTTTTGAAATGATTTAGGCACATGGAGAGAATGAGTGAGTAAAGATTGACCAAGAGGATATATGTGTCGGAGGTGGAGGGAACGAGAAGTGGGAGACCAAATTGGAGGTGGAAAGATGGAGTGAAAAAGATTTTGTGTGATCGGGGCCTGAACATGCAGGAGGGTGAAAGGAGGGCATGGAATAGAGTGAATTGGTTCTATGTGGTATACCGGGGTTGACGTGCTGTCAGTGGATTGAATCAGGGCATGTGAAGCGTCTGGGGTAAACCATGGAAAGCTGTGTAGGTATGTATATTTGCGTGTGTGGACGTATGTATATACATGTTTATGGGAGGGGGGTTGTGCCATTTCTTTCGTCTGTTTATTTCCTCTACCTCGCAAACGCCGGAGGCAGCGACAAAAAAAAAATAAAATATATATATATATATATATATATATATATATATATATATATATATATATATATATATATATATTTTTTTTTTTTTTTTTTTTTTTTTTTTTTTATACTTTGTCGCTGTCTCCCGCGTTTGCGAGGTAGCGCGAGGAAACAGACGAAAGAAATGGCCCAACCCCCATACACACGTACATACACACGTCCACACACGCAAATATACATACCTACACAGCTTTCCATGGTTTACCCCAGACGCTTCACATGCCTTGATTCAATCCACTGACAGCACGTCAACCCCTGTATACCACATCGCTCCAATTCACTCTATTCCTTGCCCTCCTTTCACCCTCCTGCATGTTCAGGCCCCGATCACACAAAATCTTTTTCACTCCATCTTTCCACCTCCAATTTGGTCTCCCTCTTCTCCTCGTTCCCTCCACCTCCGACACATATATCCTCTTGGTCAATCTTTCCTCACTCATTCTCTCCATGTGCCCAAACCATTTCAAAACACCCTCTTCTGCTCTCTCAACCACGCTCTTTTTATTTCCACACATCTCTCTTACCCTTACGTTACTTACTCGATCAAACCACCTCACACCACACATTGTCCTCAAACATCTCATTTCCAGCACATCCATCCTCCTGCGCACAACTCTATCCATAGCCCACGCCTCGCAACCATACAACATTGTTGGAACCACTATTCCTTCAAACATACCCATTTTTGCTTTCCGAGATAATGTTCTCGACTTCCACACATTTTTCAAGGCTCCCAAAATTTTCGCCCCCTCCCCCACCCTATGATCCACTTCCGCTTCAATGGTTCCATCCGCTGACAGATCCACTCCCAGATATCTAAAACACTTCACTTCCTCCAGTTTTTCTCCATTCAAACTCACCTCCCAATTGACTTGACCCTCAACCCTACTGTACCTAATAACCTTGCTCTTATTCACATTTACTCTTAACTTTCTTCTTCCACACACTTTACCAAACTCAGTCACCAGCTTCTGCAGTTTCTCACATGAATCAGCCACCAGCGCTGTATCATCAGCGAACAACAACTGACTCACTTCCCAAGCTCTCTCATCCCCAACAGACTTCATACTTGCCCCTCTTTCCAGGACTCTTGCATTTACCTCCCTAACAACCCCATCCATAAACAAATTAAACAACCATGGAGACATCACACACCCCTGCCGCAAACCTACATTCACTGAGAACCAATCACTTTCCTCTCTTCCTACACGTACACATGCCTTACATCCTCGATAAAAACTTTTCACTGCTTCTAACAACTTGCCTCCCACACCATATATTCTTAATACCTTCCACAGAGCATCTCTATCAACTCTATCATATGCCTTCTCCAGATCCATAAATGCTACATACAAATCCATTTGCTTTTCTAAGTATTTCTCACATACATTCTTCAAAGCAAACACCTGATCCACACATCCTCTACCACTTCTGAAACCGCACTGCTCTTCCCCAATCTGATGCTCTGTACATGCCTTCACCCTCTCAATCAATACCCTCCCATATAATTTACCAGGAATACTCAACAAACTTATACCTCTGTAATTTGAGCACTCACTCTTATCCCCTTTGCCTTTGTACAATGGCACTATGCACGCATTCCGCCAATCCTCAGGCACCTCACCATGAGTCATACATACATTAAATAACCTTACCAACCAGTCAACAATACAGTCACCCCCTTTTTTAATAAATTCCACTGCAATACCATCCAAACCTGCTGCCTTGCCGGCTTTCATCTTCCGCAAAGCTTTTACTACCTCTTCTCTGTTTACCAAATCATTTTCCCTAACCCTCTCACTTTGCACACCACCTCGACCAAAACACCCTATATCTGCCACTCTGTCATCAGACACATTCAACAAACCTTCAAAATACTCATTCCATCTCCTTCTCACATCACCACTACTTGTTATCACCTCCCCATTTACGCCCTTCACTGAAGTTCCCATTTGCTCCCTTGTCTTACGCACCCTATTTACCTCCTTCCAGAACATCTTTTTATTCTCCCTAAAATTTACTGATAGTCTCTCACCCCAACTCTCATTTGCCCTTTTTTTCACCTCTTGCACCTTTCTCTTGACCTCCTGTCTCTTTCTTTTATACTTCTCCCACTCAATTGCATTTTTTCCCTGCAAAAATCGTCCAAATGCCTCTCTCTTCTCTTTCACTAATACTCTTACTTCTTCATCCCACCACTCACTACCCTTTCTAAACAGCCCACCTCCCACTCTTCTCATGCCACAAGCATCTTTTGCGCAATCCATCACTGATTCCCTAAATACATCCCATTCCTCCCCCACTCCCCTTACTTCCATTGTTCTCACCTTTTTCCATTCTGCACACAGTCTCTCCTGGGACTTCCCCACACAGGTCTCCTTCCCAAGCTCACTTACTCTCACCACCTTCTTCACCCCAACATTCACTCCTCTTTTCTGAAAACCCATACTAATCTTCACCTTAGCCTCCACAAGATAATGATCAGACATCCCTCCAGTTGCACCTCTCAGCACATTAACATCCAAAAGTCTCTCTTTCGCACGCCTGTCAATTAACACGTAATCCAATAACGCTCTCTGGCCATCTCTCCTGCTTACATAAGTATACTTATGTATATCTCGCTTTTTAAACCAGGTATTCCCAATCATATATATATATATATATATATATATATATATATATATATATATATATATATATATATATATATATATATATATATATATATATATATATATATATATATATATATATATATATATATATATAAGTATATATATATATATATATATATATATGTATATATATATATTTTTTTTTTTTTTTTTTTATACCTCGGCGCTGTCTCCCGCGTTTGCGAGGTAGCGCAAGGAAACAGACGAAAGAAATGGCCCAACCCCCCCCCATACACATGTACATACACACGTCCACACACGCAAATATACATACCTACACAGCTTTCCATGGTTTACCCCGGACGCTTCACATGCCTTGATTCAATCCACTGACAGCACGTCAACCCCTGTATACCACATCGCTCCAATTCACTCTATTTCTTGCCCTCCTTTCACCCTCCTGCATGTTCTGGCCCCGATCACACAAAATCCTTTTCACTCCATCTTTCCACCTCCAATTTGGTCTCCCTCTTCTCCTCGTTCCCTCCACCTCCGACACATATATCCTCTTGGTCAATCTTTCCTCACTCATTCTCTCCATGTGCCCAAACCATTTCAAAACACCCTCTTCTGCTCTCTCAACCACGCTCTTTTTATTTCCACACATCTCTCTTACCCTTACGTTACTTACTCGATCAAACCACCTCACACCACACATTGTCCTCAAACATCTCATTTCCAGCACATCCATCCTCCTGCGCACAACTCTATCCATAGCCCACGCCTCGCAACCATACAACATTGTTGGAACCACTATTCTTTCAAACATACCCATTTTTGCTTTCCGGGATAATGTTCTCGACTTCCACACATTTTTCAAGGCTCCCAAAATTTTCGCCCCCTCCCCCACCCTATGATCCACTTCCGCTTCCATGGTTCCATCCGCTGACAGATCCACTCCCAATATATATATATATATATATATATATATATATATATATATATATATATATATATATATATATATATATATTGACTTTCTAAAAGGGGAAACAGAAGAAGGAGTCACGCGGGGAGTGCTCATCCTCCTCGAAGGCTCAGACTGGGGTGTCTAAATGTGTGTGGATGTAACCAAGATGATAAAAAGGGAGAGATAGGTAGTATGTTTGAGGAAAGGAACCTGGATGTTTTGGCTCTGAGTGAAACGAAGCTCAAGGGTAAAGGGGAAGAGTGGTTTGGAAATGTCTTGTGAGTAAAGTCAGGGGTTAGTGAGAGGACAAGAGCAAGGGAAGGTGTAGCACTACTCCTGAAACAAGAGTGGGGGGAGTATGTGATAGAGTGTTAGAAAGTAAATATTACATTGATATGGGTAAAACTGAAAGTTGATGGAGATATATGGGAGATTATTGGTGCATATGCACCTGGGCATGAGAAGAAAGATCATGAAAGGCAAGTGTTTTGGGAGCAGCTGAATGAGTGTGTTAGTGGTTTTCATGCACAAGACCGGGCAGTAATGATGGGTGATTTGAATGCAAAGGTGAGTAATGTGTCAGTTGCGGGAATAATTGGTATACATGGGGTGTTGACTGTTGTAAATGGAAATGTTGAAGAGCTTGTGGATTTGTGTGCTGAGAAAGGACTGGTGATTGGGAATACCTGGTTTAAAAAGAGAGATATACATAAGTATACGTATGTAAGTAGGAGAGATGGCCAGAGAGCGTTATTGGATCATGTGTTAATTCATAGGCACGCGAAAAAAAGATTTTTGGATGTTATTGTGCTGAGAGGTGCAACTGGAGGGATGTCTGATTATTATCTTTGTAGGCGAATGTTAAGATTTGTAGGCGTTTTCAGAAAAGAAGAGAGAATGTTGGGGTGAAGAAAGTGTTGAGAGTAAGTGAGCTTGGGAAGGAGACTTGTGTGAGGAAGTACCTGGAGAGAGTGAGTACAGATTGGAAAAAGATGAGAACAAAGGAGGTAAGGGGAGTGGGGGAGGAATGGGATGTATATAGGGAAGCAGTGATGTCTTGCGCAAAAGATGCTTGTGGCATGAGAAACTTGGAAGGTGGTTTGATTAGAAAGAGTAGCGAGTGGTAGGAGGAAGTAAGATTAATAACGAAAGAGAAGAGTGAGGCATTTTGACGATTTTTGCAAGGAAAAATTGGAAATGAGTGGGAGATGTATAGAAGAAAAAGGCAGGAGATCAAGAGAAAGGTGCTAGAGGTGAAAAAGAGGGCAAATGAGAGTTGGGTTGAGAGAGGATCATTAAATTTTAGGGAGAATAAAAAGATGATCTGGAAGGAGGTAAATAGAGTGCGTAAGACAAGGGAGCAAATGGGATCTTCAATGAATGGGGCTAATGGGGAGGTGATAGCAAGTAGTGGTGATGTGAGAAGGAGATGGGATCAATATTTCGAAAGTTTTCCGAATGTGTTTGATGATAGAGTGGCAGATATAGGGTGTTTTGGTCGAGGTGGTGTGCAAAGTGAGACGGTTAGGGAAAATGATTTGGTAAACAGAGAAGAGGTAGGAAAAGCTTTGCGGAAGGTGAAAGCTGGCAAGGCAGCAGGTTTGGATGGTATTGCAGTGGAAAGTATTAAAAAAGGAGGTGACTGTATTGTTGACTGGTTGGTAATGTTATTTAATGTATGTATGATTCATGGTGAGGTGCCTGAGGATTAGCGGAATGCTTGCATAGTGCCATTGTACAAAGGCAAAGGGGATAAGAGTGAGTGCTCAAATTAGAGAGGTATAAATTTGCTGAGTATTCCTGGTATTTTATTTGGGAGGGTATTGATTGAAAGGATGAAGGCATGTACAGAGCATCAGATTTGGGAGGAGCACTGTGTTTTCAGAAGTGGTGGAGGATATGTGTATCAGGTGTTTGATTTGAAGAATGTATGTGAGAAATACTTAGAAAAGCAAAAGGATTTATATATAGCATTTATGGATCTGGAGAAGGCATATGATAGAGTTGATAGAGATGCTCTGTGGAAGGTATTAAGAATATATGGTGTGGGAGGAAAGTTTTTAGAAGCAGTGAAAAGTTTTTATCGAGGATGTAAGGCATGTGTGCGTGTAGGAAGAGAGGAAAGTGATTTGTTCTCAGTGAATGTAGGTTTGCGGCAGGGTTGTGTGATGTCTTCATGGTTGTTTAATTTGTTTATGGATGGGGTTTTAGGGAGGTGAATGCAAGAGTTTTGGAAAGAGGGGCAAGTATGCAGTGTGTTGGGGATGAGATAGCTTGAGATGTGAGTCAGTTGTTGTTCGCTGATGATACAGCGCTGGTGGCTGATTCATGTAAGAAGCTGCAGAAGCTCGTGAATTAGTTTGGTAAATTGTGTGAAAGAAGAAAGTTAAGAGCAAACGTAAACAAGAGCAAGGTTATTAGGTACAGTAGGGTTGAGGGTCAAGTCAATTGGGAGGTAAGTTTGAATGGAGAAAAACTGGAGGAAGTAAAGTGTTTTAGATATCTGGGGGTGGGTCTGCCAGTTAATGGAACCATGGAAGCGGAAGTGGATCATAGGGTGGGGGAGGGGGCCAAAATTCTGGGAGCCTTGAAGGATGTTTGGATGTCGAGAACATTATCTCGGAAAGCAAAAATGTGTATGTTTGAAGGAATTGTGGTTCCAACAACGTTGTATGGTTTCGAGGCGTGCGCTATGGATAGAGTTGTGCGCAGGAGGATGGATGTGCTGGAAATGAGATGTTTGAGGAAAATATGTGGTGTGAGATGGTTTGATCGAGTAAGTAAAGGTGAGAGAGATGTGTGGAAATAAAAAAAAGAATGGTTGAGAGAGCAGAAGAGGGTGTTTTGAAATGGTTTGGTCACATGGAGAGAATGAGTGGGAAAAGATTGACCAAGAGGATATATGTGTCAGGGTTGGAGGGAACCAGAAGTGGGAGACCAAATTGGAGGTGGAAAGATGGAGTGATAAAGATTTTAAGTGATCGGGACCTGAACATGCAGGAGGGTGAAAGGTGTGCAAGGAATATAGTGAAATGGAACGATGTGGTATACCTGGGGCGACGTGCTGTCAATGGATTGAACCATGGCATGTGAAACGTCTGAGGTAAACCATGGAAAATTTTGTGGGGACTGGATGTGAAAAGGGAGCTGTGGTTTCGGTGCATTATTACATGACATTTAGAGACTGAGTGTGAACGAATGGTTGCCTTTGTTGTTTTTTCTTAGCGCTACCCCGCACACTAGAGGGGGGAGGGGGTTGTTATTCCATGTGTAGCGGGGTAGCGATGGGAATAAATAAACGCAGACAGTATTAATTATGTACATGTATATATATGTATATGTCTGTGTGTGTATATATATGTGTACATTGAGATGTATAGGTATGTATATTTGCGTGTGTGGACGTGTATGTATATACATGTGTATGTGGGTGGGTTGGGCCATTTCTTTCGTCTGATTCCTTCCGCTACCTCGCTAACGCGGGAGACAGCCACAAAGCATAACAAATATAAATAAATAAAATAAATGTATATATATATATATATACTTATATATATATATATATATATATATATATATATATATATATATATATATATATATATATATATATATATATATATATATATATATATATATATATATATATATATATATATATATATATATATATATATATATATATATATATATATATATATATATATATATATATATATATATATATATATATATATATATATATATATATATATATATATATATATATATATATATATATATATATATATATATATATATATATATATATATATATATATATATATATATATATATATATATATATATATATATATGTATATATATATATATATATATATATATATATATATATATATATATATATATATATATATATATATATATATATATATATATACATATATATGGGAGACGTATAAAAGAAAGAAACAGGAGGTCAGGAGAAAGGTGCAAGAGGTGAAAAAAAGGGCAAATGAGAGTTGGGGTGAGAGTATCATTAAATTTTAGGGAGAATAAAAAGATGTTCTGGAAGGAGGTAAATAAAGTGCGTAAGACAAGGGAGCAAATGTGAACTTCAGTGAAGGGCGCAAATGGGGAGGTGATAACAAGTAGTGGTGATGTGAGAAGGAGATGGAGTGAGTATTTTTAAGGTTTGTGGAATATGTTTGATGATAGAGTGGCAGATATAGGGTGTTCTGGTCGAGGTGGTGTGGAAAGTGAGAGGGTTAGGGAAAATGATTTGGTAAACAGAGAAGAGGTAGTAAAAGCTTTGCGGAAGATGAAAGCCGGCAAGGCAGCAGGTTTGGATGGTATTGCAGTGGAATTTATCAAAAAAGGGGGTGACTGTATTGTTGACTGGTTGGTAAGGTTATTTAATGTATGTATGACTCATGATGAGGTGCCTGAGGATTGGCGGAATGCGTGCATAGTGCCATTGTACAAAGGCAAAGGGGATAAGTGTGAGTGCTCAAATTACAGAGGTATAAGTTTGTTGAGTATTCCTGGCAAATTATATGGGAGGGTATTGATTGAGAGGGTGAAGGCATGTACAGAGCATCAGATTGGGGAAGAGCAGTGTGGTTTCAGAAGTGGTAGAGGATGTGTGGATCAGGTGTTTGCTTTGAAGAATGTATGTGAGAAATACTTAGAAAAGCAAATGGATTTGTATGTAGCATTTATGGATCTGGAGAAGGCATATGATAGAGTTGATAGAGATGCTCTGTGGAAGGTATTAAGAATATATGGTGTGGGAGGCAAGTTGTTAGAAGCAGTGAAAAGTTTTTATGGAGGATGTAAGGCATGTGTACGTGTAGGAAGAGAGGAAAGTGATTTGTTCTCAGTGAATGTAGGTTTGCGGCAGTGGTGTGTGATGTCTCCATGGTTGTTTAATTTGTTTATGGATGGGGTTGTTAGGGAGGTGAATGCAAGAGTTTTGGAAAGAGGGGCATGTATGAAGTCTGTTGGAGATGAGAGAGCTTGGGAAGTGAGTCAGTTGTTGTTCGCTGATTATACAGCGCTGGTGACTGATTCATGTGAGAAACTGCAGAAGCTGGTGACTGAGTTTCGTAAAGTGTGTGAAAGAAGAAAGTTAAGAGTAAATGTGAATAAGAGCAAGGTTATTAGGTACAGTAGGGTTAAGGGTCAAGTCAATTGGGAGGTGAGTTTGAATGGAGAAAAACTGGGGGAAGTGAAGTGTTTTAGATATCTGTGAGTGGATCTGGAAGCGGATGGAACCATGGAAGCGGAAGTGGATCATAGGGTGGGGGAGGGGGCGAAAATTCTGGGAGCCTTGAAGAATGTGTGGAAGTCGAGAACATTATCTCGGAAAGCAAAAATGGGTATGTTTGAAGGAATAGTGGTTCCAACAATGTTGTATGGTTGCGAGGCGTGGACTAATGGATAGAGTTGTGCGCAGGAGGATGGATGTTCTGGAAATGAGATCTTTGAGGACAATGTGTGGTGTGAGGTGGTTTGTTCGAGCAAGTAACGTAAGGGTAAGAGAGATGTGTGGAAATAAAAAGAGCGTGGTTGAGAGAGCAGAAGAGGGTGTTTTGAAATGGTTTGGTCACATGGAGAGAATGAGTGAGGAAAGATTGACCATGAGGATATATGTGTCGGAGGTGGAGGTAACGAGGAGAAGAGGGAGACCAAATTGGAGGTTGAAAGATGGAGTGAAAAAGATTTTGTGTGATCGGGGCCTGAACATGCAGGAGGGTGAAAGGAGGGTAAGGAATAGAGTGAATTGGATTGCTGTGGTATACCGGGGTTGACGTGCTGTCAGTGGATTGAATCAAGGCATGTGAAGCGTCTGGGGTAAACCATGGAAAGCTGTGTAGGTATGTATATTTGCGTGTGTGGACGTATGTATATACATGTGTATGGTGGTGGGTTGGTATATATATATATATATATATATATATATATATATATATATATATATATATATATATATATATATATATATATATATATATATATATATATATATATATATGTATATATATATATATATATATATATATATATATATATATATATATATATATATATATATATATATATATATATATATATATGTATATATATATATATATATATATATATATATATATATATATATATATATATATATATATATATATATATTTTTTTTTTTTTCTTGCTTTGTCGCTGTCTCCCGCGTTTGCGAGGTAGCGCAAGGAAACAGACTAAAGAAATGGCCCAACCCACCGCCATACACATGTATATACATACGTCCACACACGCGAATATACATACCTACACAGCTTTCCATGGTTTACCCCAGACGCTTCACATGCCCTGATTCAATCCACTTACAGCACGTCAACCCCGGTATACCACATCGATCCAATTCTCTCTATTCCTTCCCCTCCTTTCACCGTCCTGCATTTTCAGGCCCGATCACACAAAATCTTTTTCACTCCAGCTTTCCACCTCCCATTTGGTCTCCCACTTCTCCTCGTTCCCTCCACCTCCGACACATATATCCTCTTGGTCAATCTTTCCTCACTCATTCTCTCCATGTGCCCAAACTATTTCAAAACACCCTCTTCTGCTCTCTGAACCACGCTCTTTTTATTTCCGCACATCTCTCTTACCCTTACGTTACTTACTCGATCAAACCACCTCACACCACACATTGTCCTCAAACATCTCATTTCCAGCACATCCATCCTCCTGCGCACAACTCTATCCATAGTCCACGCCTCGCAACCATACAACATTGTTGGAACCACTATTCCTTCAAACATACCCATTTTTTGCTTTCCGAGATAATGTTCTCGACTTCCACACATTCTTCAAGGCTCCCAGGATTTTCGCCCCCTCCCCCACCCTATGATCCACTTCCGCTTCCATGATTCCATCCGCTGCTAGATCTATTCCCAGATATCTAAAACACTTTACTTCCTCCAGTTTTCCTCCATTCCAACTTACCTCCAATTGACTTGACCCTCAAACCTACTGTGCCTAATTACCTTGCTCTTATTCACATTTACTCTTAAATTTCTTCTTTCACACAATTTACCAAACTCAGTCACCAGCTTCTGCAGTTTCTCACATGAATCAGCCTTCAGCGCTGTATCATGAGCGAACAACAACTGACTCACTTCCCAAGCTCTCTCATCCCCAACAGACTCCATACTTGGCCCTCTTTCCAAAACTCTTGCATTCACCTCCCTAACTACCCCATCCATAAACAAATTAAACAACCATGGAGACATCACACACCCCTGCCGCAAACCTACATTCATTATATATATATATATATATATATATATATATATATATATATATATATATATATATATATATATATATATATATATATATATGTATATATATATATATATATATATATATATATATATATATATATATATATATATATATATATATATATATATATATATATATATATATATATATATATATATATATATATACATATATATATATATATATATATATTCTTTTTTTTTTTCATACTATTCGCCATTTCCCGCATTAGCGAGGTAGCGTTAAGAACAGAGGACTGGGCCTTTGAGGGAATATCCTCATATGGCCCCCTTCTCTGTTCCTTCTTTTTGAAAATTCAAAAAAAAAATGAGAGGGGAGGATTTCCAGCCCCCCGCTCCCTTCCCTTTTAGTCGCCTTCTACGACATGCAGGGAATACGTGGGAAGTATTCTTTCTCCCCTATATATATTTATCTATTTATTCACTTTGCCCCGTCGCCGTCCCCCACACCAGCGAGGGAGCGCAAGGAAACAGACGAAAGAACGGCCCAACCCACCCACATATATATAAATATATATATATATATATATATATGGGGATAGGGGAGAAAGAATACTTACCACGTATTCCCTGCGTGTCGTTGAAGGCGACTAAAAGGGAAGGGAGCGGGGGGCAGGAAATCCTCCCCTCTCGTTTTTTTTTGTTTTTTTTTTTCCAAAAGAAGGAACAGAGAAGAGGTCCAGGTGAGGATATTCCCTCAAAGGCCCAGTCCTCTGTTCTTAACGCTACCTCGCTATCGCGGGAAATAGCGAATAGTATGAAAAAAAAAAATATATATATATATATATATATATATATATATATATATATATATATATATATATATATATATATATATATATATATTATCCCTGGGGATAGGGGAGAAAGAATACTTCCCACGTATTCCCTGCGTGTCGTAGAAGGCGACTAAATGGGCAGGGAGCGGGGGCTGGAAATCCTCCCCACTCGTTTTTTTCAATTTTTCAAAAGAAGGAACAGAGAAGCGGGCCAGGTGAGGGTATTCCCTCGAAGGCCCAGTCCTCTGTTCTTAACGCTACCTCGCTATCGCGGGAAATGGCGAATAGTACGAAAAAAAAAATAAAAAATATATATATATATATATATATATATATATATATATACAGGGTGTTACAAAAACGATAGGTACAACATTTAACAGTAGACAGGGACACCCAAAGGAAACACTTTTTCAAGAATACCAAAAAGTGCAAAACTAGTTAGTTTTCTAGATACCGAGCTTTAAAGGTTTAATTTGGTATGTCTGAACTGCAAACTTTAAATGTAATATTAGCTTACAATCTGGCAACACTCGGTTGATTAAGGTGTGGCAACACTCGGTGTTTACGAATTAGTTCACCGTTGCACGTCGTGGTGACAACATGGTACATTTGTCTGATCAAGAAATGGCTGACATGCATATGGCTTACGGTGCAGCGGACGGTAATACTAGAGAGGCTGTTAGGTTATATCACGAGCGTTTCCCGACCAGATATTTGCCCGGACCTCGAATGGTTACGGCCATACATCGTCGCTTACGTGAGCATGGAAATTTCAACGTGGACAGGATAGGACATGGCCGGCCAAGGGTAGTGCGTGAGGCAATTGAGGATAACGTGCTGCAATACTTCCATGACAGGCCTCGTGCAAGCACCCGAGCTGCAGCACGTGACTTAGGAATACCAAACCACGTCGACGTGTGCAATGTTCTTCATGACAACGGTTTATATCCTTACCATTTCCAGACAGTTCAAGATCTGCTCTCGATCGACCACATCCGACGTGTAAACTTTGCACGTTGGTGCCTGACGCAACTAGAGTATCATGAACAGTTTTTTCATGTTCTGTTCACCGACGAAGCTATTTTCACCCGCGCCGGAGTGTTTAACACGCACAATTGGCACAGCTGGCAAGAGGAGAACCCTCATGAAGTGCATCGATTCCGATACCAACACGAGTTTAGTGTCAATGTGTGGGCTGGTATTATCGGTCACTATGTTATTGGGCCATATCTGATGCCGTCCCCTCTAAATGGACCACGGTATGTAACTTTCCTAAGGGACGTATTGCCTATACTGCTGCAAGATACGCCTCTAGGTATACGCCGTCACATGTGGTTCCAGCATAACGGAGCTCCTGCCCATAATGATAGAAATGCTCGCCAATACCTTAACGACACGTTTCCAAACAAGTGGATAGGGCGCAATGGTCCAGGGGCATGGCCTGCAAGATCTCCAGACTTGAGTCCTTTGGATTTCTTCTCTGAGGCCATATGAAAACATTGGTATACGAAACATCTGTGGAGTCTGAGATGGATCTTGTCGCAAGAATAGCGGTCGCAGCAGGCGACATTGCAGAAGACACAAGAATGTTGTCTCGTGTCCAGCAGTCCTTTCAGAGGAGGTGCCAGGTCTGCATTGAAGTAGAAGGCAGACACTTCGAACAGCTATTGTAGATTGTGATCGATAACACATCTGTTTACACAATATTTGTTTCAATTTTCACTATATCATCTGTTAGAGACGAAAATGCTTGCGAATAAGTTTCAAGTTATAACTTTAAAGCTCAGTATCTCGAGAACTAACTAATTTTGCAATTTTTGGTATTCTTGTAAAAAGTGTTTGCTTTGGGTGTCCCTGTCTACTGTCAAATTTTGTACCTATCGTTTATTAACACCCTGTATATATATATATATATATATATATATATATATATATATATATATATATATATATATATATATATATATATATATATATATATATATATATATAAATATATATATATATATATATTCTTATATATATATTCTTATATATATATATATATATATATATATATATATATATATATATATATATATATATATATATATTCTTATATATATATATATATATATATATATATATATATATATATATATATATATATATATATATATATATATATATATATATATATATATATATTCTTTCTTTTTCTTTCATACTATTCGCCATTTCCCACGTTAGCAAGGTAGCGTCAAGAACAGAGGACTGGTCTTCTGAGAAAATATCCTCACCTGGCCTCGTTCTCTGTTCCTTCTTTTGCAAAAATTAAAAAAAAAAAAAACGAGAGGGGAGGATTTCCAGCACCCCGCTCCCTCCCCATTTAGTCGCCTTTTACGGCACGCAGGGAATACGTGGGAAGTATTACTTCTCCCCTATCCCCAGGGATAATATATATATATATATATATATATATATATATATATATATATATATATATATATATATATATATATATATATATATATATATATATATATATATATATATATATATATATATATATATATATATATATATATATATATATTTTTTTTTTTTTTTTTTTTTTTGCTTTGTCGCTGTCTCCCACGTTTGCGAGGTAGCGCAAGGAAACAGACGAAAGAAATGGCCCAACCCACCCACATAGACATGTATATACATACGTCCACACACGCAAATATACATACCTACACAGCTTTCCATGGTTTACCCCAGACGCTTCACATGCCTTGATTCAATCCACTGACAGCACGTCAACCCCGGTATACCACATCGCTCTAATTCACTCTATTCCTTGCCCTCCTTTCACCCTCCTGCATGTTCAGGCCCCGATCACAAAAAAACTTTTTTCACTCCATCTTTCCACCTCCAATTTGGTGTCCCTCTTCTCCTCGTTCCCTCCACCTCCGACACATATATCCTCTTGGTCAATCTCTCCTCACTCATTCTCTCCATGTGCCCAAACCATTTCAAAACACCCTCTTCTGTTCTCTCAACCACGCTCTTTTTATTTCCACACATCTCTCTTACCCTTACGTTACTTACTCGATCAAACCACCTCACACCACAAATTGTCCTCAAAAATCTCATTTCCAGCACATCCATCCTCCTGCGCACAACTCTATCCATAGCCCACGCATCGCAACCATGCAACATTGTTGGAACCACTATTCCTTCAAACATACCCATTTTTGCTTTCCGAGATAATGTTCTCGACTTCCACACATTCTTCAAGGCTCCCAGGATTTTCGCCGCCTCCCCCACCCTATGATCCACTTCCGCTTCCATGGTTCCATCCGCTGCCAGATCCACTCCCAGATATCTAAAACACTTCACTTCCTCCAGCTTTTCTCCATTCAAACTTACCTCCCAATTGACTTGACCCTCAACCCTACTGTACCTAATAACCTTGCTCTTATTCACATTTACTCTTAACTTTTTTATTTCACACACTTTACCAAACTCAAGCACCAGCTTCTGCAGTTTCTTACATGAATCAGCCACCAGCGCTGTATCATCAGCGAACAACAACTGACTCACTTCCCAAGCTCTCTCATCCCCAACAGACTTCATACTTGCCCCTCTTTCCAAAACTCTTGCATTCACCTCCCTAACAGCCCCATCAATAAACAAATTAAACAACCATGGAGACATCACACACCCTGCCGCAAACGTACATTCACTGAGAATCAATCACTTTCCTCTCTTCCTACACGTACATATGTCTTACATCCTCGATAAACACTTTTCACTGCTTCTAACAACTTGCCTCCCGCACCATATATTCTTAATACCTTCCACAAAGCATCTCTATCAAATCTATCATATGCCTTCTCCAAATCCATAAATGCTACGTACAAATCCGTTTGTTTTTCTAAGTATTTCTCGCATACATTCCTCAAAGCAAACACCTGATCCACACATCCTCTACCACTTCTGAAACCACACTGCTCTTCCCCAATCTGATGCTCTGTACATGCCTTCACCCTCTCAATCAATACCCTCCCATAAAATTTACCGGGAATACTAAAAAAAACTTATACCTCTGTAATTTGAGCACTCACTGTTATCCCCTTTGCCTTTGTACAGTGGCACTAAGCAAGCATTCCGCCAATCCTCAGGCACTTCACCATAAATCATACATTAGTTAAATAACCTTCCCAACCAGTCAATAATACAGTCACCCCCTTTTTTAATAAATTCCACTGCAGTGCCATCCAAACCTGCTGCCTTGCCGGCTTTCATCTTCCGTAAAGCTTTTACTATCTCTTCTATATTTACCAAATCATTTTCCCTAACCCTCTCACTTTGCACACCACCTCGACCAAGACACCCCACATCTGCCACTCTATCATGAAACACATTCAACAAACATTCAAAATACTCACTCCATCTCCTTCTCACATCAAAACTACTTGTTATCACCTCCCCATTAGCCGCCTTCACTGAAGTTCCTATTTGCTCCCTTGTCTTACGCACTTTATTTACCTCCTTCCAAAACATCTTTTTATTCTCCCTGAAATTTAATGATACTCTCTCACCCCAACTCTCATTTGCCCTCTTTTTCACCTCTTGCACCTTTCTCTTGACCTCCTGCCTCTTTCTTTTATACCTCTCCCACTCATTTGCATTTTTTCCCTGCAAAAATCGTTCAAATGCCTCTCTCTTCTCTTTCACTAATTATCTTACTTCTTCATGCCACCACTAACTACCTTTTCTAATCAACCCACCTCCCATGCTTCTCATGCCGCAAGCATCTTTTGCGCAAGCCATCACTGCTTCCCTAAATACATCCCATTCCTCCCCCACTCCCGTTACCTCCTTTGTTCTCTCCTTTTTCCATTCTGTACTCAGTCTCTCCTGGTACTTCCTCACACAAGTCTCCTTCCCAAGCTCATTTAGTCTCACCACTCTCTTCACCCCAAAATTCTTTCTTCTTTTCTGAAAACTCCCACAAATCTTCACCTTTGCTTCCACAAGATAATGATCAGACATCCCTCCAGTTGCACCTCTCAGCACATTAACATCCAAAAATCTCTCTTTCGTGCGTCTATCAATTAACACGTAATCCAGTAACGCTCTCTGGCCATCTCTCCTACTTACATACGTATACTTATGTATATCTCACTTTTTAAACTAGGTAATCCCAATCACCAGTCCTTTTTCAGCATATAAATCTACAAGCTCTTCACCATTTCCATTTACAGCACTGAACACTCCATGTATGCCAATTATTCCCTGAACTGCCACATTACTCACCTTTGCATTCAAATCACCCATTACTATAACCCGGCCTTGTGCATCAAAACCAGTAACACACTCATTCAGATGCTCCCAAAACACTTGCCTCTCATGATCTTTCTTCTTATGCCCAGGTGCATATGCACCAATAATCACCCATCTCTCTCCACCAACTTTCAGTTTTACCCATATCAATCTAGAATTTACTTTCTTACACTCTATCACATACTCCTACAACTCCTGATTCAGGAGTAGTGTTACTCCTTCCCTTGCTCTAGTCCTCTCACTAATCCCTGACTTTACTCCCAAGACATTCCCAAACCACTCTTCCCCTTTACCTTTGAGCTTCGTTTCACTCAGAGCCAAAACATCCAGGTTCCTTTCCTCAAACATACTACCTGTCTCTCCTTTTTTCTCATCTTGGTTACATCCAAATACATTTAGACACCCCAGTCTGAGCCATCGAGGAGGATGAGCACTCCTCGCGTGACTCCTTCTTCTGTTTCCCCTTTTAGAAAGTTAAAATATAAGGAGGGGAGGGTTTCCGGCCCCCCGCTCCCGTCCCGTTTAGTCGCCTTCTACGACACGTGCGGAATGCGTGGGAAGTATTCTTAATCCCCTATCCCCAGGGATAGGGGATTAATAATACTTCCCACGCATTCCCACATATACATATATATATACATATATGTATATATATATATATATATATATATATATATATATATATATATATATATATATATATATATATATATATATATATATATATATATATATATATATATATATATATATATATATATATATATATATATATATATATATATATATATATATATATATATATATATATATATATATATATATATATATATATATATATATATATATATATATATATATATATATATATATATATATATATATATATATATATATATATATATATATATATATATATATATATATATATATATATATATATATATATATATATATATATATATATATATATATATATATATATATATATATATATATATATATATATATATATATATATATATCATAGGGTGGGGATGGGGGCGAAAATCCTGGGAGCCTTGAAGAATATGTGGAAGTCGAGAACATTATCTTGGATTAAAAATGGGTATGTTTGAAGGAATAGTGGTTCCAACAATGTTGTATGGTTGCGAGGCGTGGGCTATGGATGGAGTTGTGCGCAGGAGGGTGGATGTGC
>NC_092238.1:49583711-49589976 GCF_036320965.1 Panulirus ornatus | reverse complement strand
AAAAATTAAAAAAAGAAATGAGAGGGGAAGATTTTCAGCCCCTCGCTACCTTCCCTTTTAGTCGCCTTCTACGACACGCAGAGAATACGTGGGAAGTGTCTTTTCTCCCCTATCCCCAGGGATAATATATATATATATATATATATATATATATATATATATATATATATATATATATATATATATATATATATATATATATATATATATATATATATATATATATATTCATTTATTTATCTATTTCGCTTTGTCGCTGTCTCCCGCGTTTACGAGGTAGCGCAAGGAAACGGACGAAAGAAATGGCCCAACCCACCCCCATACACATGTATATACATACACGTCCACACACGCAAATATACATACCTATACATCTCAATGTACACATATATATACACACACAGACACATACATATATATCCATGCACACAATTCACACTGTCTGCCTTTATTCATTCCCATCGCCACCTCGCCACACATGGAATACCTCATGTGTGCGAGGTAGCGCTAGGAAAAGACAACAAAGGCCCCATTCGTTCACACTCAGTCTCTAGCTGTCTTGCAATAATGCCCTAAACCACAGCTCCCTTTCCACATCCAGGCACCACAGAACTTTCCATGGTTTACCCCAGACTCTTCACATGCCCTGATTCAATCCACTGACAGCACGTCAACCCCGGTATGCCACATCGATCCAGTTCACTCTATTCCTTGCCCGCCTTTCACCCTCCTGCATGTTCAGGCCCCGATCACTCATATCTTTTTCACTCCATCTTTCCACCTCCAATTTGGTCTCCCACTTCTCCTCGTTCCCTCCACCTCCGACACATATATCCTTTTGGTCAATCTTTCCTCACTCATTCTCTCCATGTGCCCAAACCATTTCAAAACACGACTCTTCTGCTCTGTCAACCACGATCTTTATATTTCCATACATCTCTCTTACCCTTACATTACTTACTCGATCAAACCACCTCGTATATATATATATATATATATATATATATATATATCCCTGTGGATAGGGGAGAAAGAATCCTTCCCAGGCATTCCTCACGTGTCGTAGAAGGCGAATAAAGGGGACGGGAGAGGAGGGCTAGAAACCTTACCCTTCTTGTATGTTGACTTTCTAAATGGGGAAGCAGTAGAAGCAGTCATGCGGAGAGAGCTCATCCTCCTCGAAGGCTTAGATTGGGGTGTCTAAATGGGTGTGGATGTAACCAAGATGAGAAAAAAGGAGAGATAGTTAGAATGTTTGAGGAAAGGAGCCTGGATGTTTTGCCTCTGAGTGAAACGAAGCTCAAGGTTAAAGGGGAAGAGTGGTATGGGATTGTCTTAGGAGTAAAATCAGAGGTTAGTGAGAGGACAAGAGCAAAGGAAGGAGTAGCACTTCTCCTGAAACAGGAGTGGTGGGTGTATGTGATAGAGTGTAAGAAAGTAAACTCTAGATTGATAGTGGTAAAACTGAAAGTTGATGGAGAGAGTTGGGTGATTATTGGTGCATATGCACCTTGGCATGAGAAGAAAGATCATAAGAGGTATGTGTTTTGGGAGCAGCTAAATGAGTGTATTAGTGGTTTTGATGCACGAGACCGGATTATAGTGATGGGTGATTTGAATGCAAAGGTGAGTAATGTGGCAGTTAAGGGAATAATTGGTATACATGGGGTGTTCAGTGATGTAAAAGGAAATGGTGAAGAGCTTGAAGATTTATGTGCTGAAAAAATACTGGTGATTGCGAATACCTGGTTTAAAAAGAGAGATATACATAAGTATACGTATGCAGGGAGGAGAGATGGCCAGAGAGCATCATTGGATTACGCGTTAATTGATAGGCGCTCGAAAGAGATCTTTGGATGTTAATGTGCTGAGAGGTGCAACTAGTGGGATGTCTGATCATTATCTTGTGGAGGCAAAGGTGAAGATTTGTAGAGGTTTTCAGAAAAGAAGAGAGAATATTGGGGTGAAGAGAGTGGTGAGAGTAAGTGAGCTTGGGAAGGAGACTTGTGTGAGGAAGTACCAAGAGAGACTGAGTACAGAATGGAAAAAGGTGAGAACAAATGAGGTGAGGGGAGTGGTGGAGGAATAGGATGTATTTAGGGAAGCAGTGATGGCATGCGCAAAAGATGTTTGTAGCATGAGGAGCGTGGGAGGTGGGCAGATTAGAAAGGGTAGTGAGTGGTGGGCTGAAGAATTAAGAGTATTAGTGAAAGAGAAGGGAAAGGCATTTGGACGATTTTTACAGGGAAATAATGCAGATAAGTGGAAGATATGAAAAAGAAATAGGCGGGAGGTCAAGACAAAGTCGCAATAGGTGAAAAAGAGGGCTAATGAGAGTTAAGGTGGGAGAGTACCATTAGATTTTAATGACAATGAAAAGATGTTTTGGAAGGAGGTAAATAAAGTGAGTAAGACAAGGGAACAAATGGGAACTTCAGTGAAGGGGGCTACTGGGAAGGTGACAACAAGTAGTGGTGATGTGAGAAGGAGATGGAGTGAGTATTTTGAGGGTTTCTTGAATGTGCTTGATGATAGAGTGGCAAATAAAGGGTGTTTTAGTCGAGGTGGTGTGCAAAGTGAGAAGGTTAGGGCTGAAAATTTGGTAAACAGAGAAGAGGTAGTAAAAGCTTTGCGGAAGATAAAAGCCGACAAGGCAGCGGGTTTCGATGGCATTTCAGTGGAATTTATTAAAAGGGGTGGGGGGTGACTGTATTGATGACTGGTTGGTAAGTTTATTTAATGTATTTATGATATATGGTGAGGTGCCTGAGGACTGGCGGAAGGCTTGCATAGTGCCATTGTACAAAGGCAAAGGGGATAAAATTGAGCTCAAATTACAGATGTATAAGTTTGTTCAGTATTCCTGATAAATTATATGGGAGGGTATTGATTGAGAGGGTGAAGGTATGTACAGAGCATCAGATTGGGGAAGAGCAGTGTGGTTTTAGAAGTGCTAGAGGAAGTGTGGATCAGGTGTTTGCTTTGAAGAATGTATGAGAGAAATACTTAAAAGAGCAAATAGATTTGTATGTAGCATTTATTCATCTGGAGAAGAAATATGAGTTGATAGACTTGCTCTGTGGAAAGTATTAAGAATATATGGTGTGGGAGGCAAGTTGTTAGAAGCAGCGAAAAGTTTTTATCGAGGATGTAAGCCATCCCCTATCCCCAGGCAGCGCAAGGAAACAGACGAAAGAAATGGCCCAACCCACTCTCATACACATGTAATTGCATACACGTCCACACACGCAAATATACATGCACATACATCTAAATGTACACATATATATATACACACACAGATATATACATATATACACAAGCACACAATTCACACTGTCTGCCTTTATTCATTTCCATCGCCACCTCGCCACACATGGAATAACATACCCCTCCCCCCTCATGTGTGCGAGGTAGCGCTAGGAAAAGACAACAAATGCCCCATTCGTTCACACTCAGTCTCTAGCTGTCACGCAATTATGCCCGAAACCACAACTCCCTTTCCACATCTAGGCCCCACAGAACTTTCCATGGTTTACCCCAGACGCTTCAACTGCCCTGATTCAATCCATTGACAGCACGTCGACCTCGGTATACTACATCGATCCACTTCACTCTCTTACTTGCCCGCCTTTCACCCTCCTGAATGTTCAGGCCCCGATCACTCAAAATCTTTTTCACCCCATCTTTCCACCTCCAATTTGGTCTCCCACTTCTCTTCGGTCCCTCCAACTCCGACACATATATCCTCTTGGTCAATCTTTCCTCACTCATTCTCTCCATGAGACCAAACCATTTCAAAACACCCTCTTTTGCTCTCTCATCCACGCTCTTTTTATTTCCGCACATCTCTCTTACCCTTACATTACTTAATCGATCAAACCACCTCACACCACAAATTGTCTTCAAACATGTCATTTAAAGCACATCCACCCTCCTGCGCACAACTCTATCCACAGCCTACGCCTCGCAACCACACAACATTTTTGGAAACACTATTCCTTCAAACATAGCCATTTTTGCTTTCGGAGATAATGTTCTCGACTTCCACACATTCTTCAAGGCTCCCAGGATTTTCGCCCCCTCCCCCACCCTATGATTCACTTCCGCTTCCATGGTTCCATCCGCTGCTAGATCCACTCACGCATATCTCAATCACTTTACTTCCTCCAGTTTTTCTCCATTCAAACTTACCTCCCAAATGACTTGACCCTCATCCATACTGTACCTAATAACCTTGCTTGACTTGACCCTCATCCATACTGTACCTAATAACCTTGCTCTTATTCACATTTACTCTTAACTTTCTTCTTTCACACACTTTACCAAACTCAGTCACCAGCTCCTACAGTTTCTCACATGAATCAGCCACCAGCGCTGTATAATCAGCGAACAACAACTGACTCACTTCCCAAGCTCTCTCATCCCCAACAGACTTCATACTTGCCCCTCTTTCCAAAACCCTTCCATTCACCTCCCTAAAAACCCCATCCATGCACAAATTAACAATCCATGGAGACATCACACACCCCTGCCGCAAAACTACATCCACTGAGAACCAATCACTTTCCTCTCTTCCTACACGTACACATGCCTTACATCCTCGATAAAAACTTTTAACTGCTTCTAACAACTTGCCTCCCACACCATATATTCTTAGCACCTTCCACAGAGCATCTCTGTCAACTCTATCATATGCCTTCTCCAGATCCATAAATGCTACATACAAATCCATTTGCTTTTCTAAGTATTTCTCATATACATTCTTCAAAGCAAACACCTGATCCACACATCCTTTACCACTTCTAAAACCACACTGCTCTTCCCCAATCTGATGCTCTGTACAGGCCTTCACCCTCTCAATGAATACCATATAATTTACCAGGAATACTCAACAAACTTATATCTCTGGAATTTGAGCACTCACTCTTATCCCCTTTGCTTTTGTACAATGGCACTATGCACGCATTCCGCCAATCCTCAGGAACCTCACCATGAATCATTCATACATTAAATAACCTTGCCAACCAATCAACAATATAGTCAACCCTTTTTTAATAAATTCCAGTGCAATACCATCCAAACCTGCTGCCTTGCCGGCTTTCATCTTCCGCAAAGCTCTACTACCTCTTCTCTGTTTACCAAATTATTTTCCCTAACCCTTTTATTTTTGCACACCACCCCGACCAAAATACCCTATATCTGCCACTCTATCATCAAACACATATCAACAAACCTTCAAAATACTCACTCCATCTCCTTCTCACATCACCACTACTTGTTATCACCTCCCCATTAGCCCCCTTCACTGAAGTTCCCGTTTGCTCCCTTGTCTTACGCACTTAATTTACCTCCTTCCAGAACATCTTTTTATTCTCCCTAAAATTTAATGATACTCTCTCACCCCAACTCTCATTTGCCCTCTTTTTCACCCCCTGCACCTTTCTCTTGACCTTCTGTCTCTTTCTTTTATACATCTCCCACTCATTTGCATTTTTTTCCCTACAAAAATCATTCAAATGTCTCTCTCTTATCTTTCACTAATAATCTTACTTCTTCATCCCACCACTCACTATCTTTTCTAATCAACTCACCTCCCACGTTTCTCATGCCACAAGCATCTTTTGCGAAAGCCACCACTGCTTCCCCAAATGCATCCCACTCCTCCCCGATTCCCCTTACCTCCTTTGTTCTCACCATTTTCCATTCTGTAATCAGTCTCTCCTGGTACTTCCTCACACACGTCTCCTTCCCAAACTCTATTACTCTCACCACCCTCTTCACCCCATCATTCTCTCTTCTTTTCTGAAAATCCATACAAATCTTAACCTTAGCCTCCAAAAGAAAATGATCAGACACCCCTCCAGTTGCACCTCTCAGCACATTAACATCCAAAAGTCTCTCTTTCGCGCACCTGTCAATTAATACGTAACCCAATAACGCTCTCTGGCCATCTCTCCTACTTACATACGTATACTTATGTATATCTCTCTTTTTAAACCAGGTATTCCCAATCACCAGTCTTTTTTCATCACATAAATCTACAAGCTCTTCACCATTTCCATTTACAACACTGAACACCCAATGAATACCAATTAATCCCTGAACTGCCACATTACTCACCTTTGCATTCAAATCACTCATCACTATAATCCGGTCATGTGCATCAAAACCACTAACACACTCATTCAGCTGCTCGCAAAACACTTTCCTCTCAAGATCTTTCTTCTCATGCCCAGGTGCATATGCACCAATAATCACCCAT
>NC_092238.1:49500502-49583611 GCF_036320965.1 Panulirus ornatus | reverse complement strand
ACATGTATATACATAAGTCCACACACGCAAATATACATACCTACACAGCTTTCCATGGTTTACCCCAGACGCTTCTCATGCCTTTGATTCAATCCACTGACAGCACGTCAACCCCGGTATACCACATCGATCCAATTCACTCTATTCCTTGCCCTCCTTTCACCCTCCTGCATGTTCAAGCCCCGATCATACAAAATCTTTTTCGCTCCATCTTTCCACCTCCAATTTGGTCTCCCTCTTCTCCTCGTTCCCTCCACCTCCGACACATATATCCTCTTGGTCAATCTTTCCTCACTCATTCTCTCCATGTGACCAAACCATTTCAAAACACCCTCTTCTGCTCTCTCAACCACGCTCTTTTTATTTCCACACATCTCTCTTACCCTTACGTTACTTACTCGATCAAACCACCTCACACCACATATTGTCCTCAAACATCTCATTTCCAGCACATCCATCATCCTGCGCACAACTCTATCCATAGTCCACGCCTCGCAACCATACAACATTGTTGGAACCACTATTCCTTTAAACATACCCATTTTTGCTTTCCGATATAATGTTCTCGACTTCCACACATTCTTCAAGGCTCCCATAATTTTCGCCCCCTCCCCCACCCTATGATCCACTTCCGCTTCCATGGTTCCATCCGCTGCCAGATCCACTCCCAGATATCTAAAACACTTCACTTCCTCCAGTTTTTCTCCATTCAAACTCATCTCCCAATTGACTTGACCCTCAACCCTACTGTACCTAATAACCTTGCTCTTATTCACATTTACTCTTAACTTTCTTCTTTCACACACTTTACCAAACTCAGTCACCAGTTTCTGCAGTTTCTCGCATGAATCAGCCACCAGCGCTGTATCATCAGCGAACAACAACTGACTCACTTCCCAAGCTCTCTCATCCCCAACAGACTTCATACTTGCCCCTCTTTCCAAAACTCTTGCATTCACCTCCCTAACAACCACGTCCATAAACAAATTAAACAACCATGGAGACATCACAAACCCCTTCCGCAAACCTACATTCACTGAGAACCAATCACTTTCCTCTCTTCCTACACGTACACATGCCTTACATCCTCGATAAAAACTTTTCACTGCTTCTAACAACTTGCCTCCCACACCATATATTCTTAATACCTTCCACAGAGCATCTCTATCAACTCTATCATATGCCTTATCCAGATCCATAAATGCTACATACAAATCCATTTGCTTTTCTAAGTATTTCTCACATACATTCTTCAAAGCAAACACCTGATCCACACATCCTCTACCACTTCTGAAACCACACTGCTCTTCCCCAATTTGATGCTCTGTACATGCCTTCACCCTCTCAATCAATATCCTCCCATATAATTTACCAGGAACACTCAATAAACTTATACTTCTGTAATTTGAGCACTCACTCTTATCCCCTTTGCCTTTGTACAATGGCACTATGCACGCATTCCGCCAATCCTGAGGCACCTCACCATGAGTCATACATACATTAAATAACCTTACCATCCAGTCAACAATATAGTCACCCCCTTTTTTAATAAATTCCAATGCAATACCAACCAAACCTGCTGCCTTGCCGGCTTTCATTTTCCGCAAAGCTTTTACTACCTCTTCTCTGTTTACCAAATCATTTTCCCTAACCCTCGCACTTTGAACCATATATATATATATATATATATATATATATATATATATATATATATATATATATATATATATATATATATATATATATATATATATATATATATATATATATATATATATATATATATATATATATATATATATATATATATATATATATATATATATATATATATATATATATATATATATATATATATATATATATATATATATATATATATATATATATATATATATATATATATATATATATATATATATATATATATATATATATATATATATATATATATATATATATATATATATATATATATATATATATATATATATATATATATATATATATATATATATATATATATATATATATATATATATATATATATATATATATATATATATATATATATATATATATATATATATATATATATATATATATATATATAAATATATATACATATATATATATATATATATATATATATATATATATATATATATATATGTATATATTTTTGTTTTAAACTATTCGCCATTTCCCGCGTTAGCGAGGTAGCGCTAAGAACAGAGGACTGGGCCTTTTTTGGAATATCCTCAACTGGCCCCCTCTGTTCCTTCTTTTGGAAAATTTAAAAAAAATCGAGAGGGGAGGATTTCCAGCCCCCTGCTCCCTCCCCTTTTAGTCGCCTTCTACGACACGCAGGGAATACGTGGGAAGTATTCTAAATCCCCTATCCCCAGGGATAATGTATATATATATATATATATATATATATATATATATATATATATATATATATATATATATATATATATGTATGTATATATATACATATATATTTTTTTTTTCTTTCTTTCTCGCTTTCTCCCGCGTTTGCAAGGTAGCGCAAGGAAATAGACGAAAGAAATGGCCCAACCCACCCCCATACACATGTATATACATACGTCCACACACGCAAATATACATACCTACACAGCTTTCCATGGTTTACCCCAGACGCTTCACATGCCCTGATTCAATCCACTGACAGCACTTTAACCCCGGTATACCACATCGATCCAATTCACTCTATTCCTTGCCCTCCTTTCACCCTCCTGCATGTTCAGGCACCGATCACACAAAATCTTTTTCACTCCATCTTTCCACCTCCAATTTGGTCTCCCACTTCTCCTCGTTCCATCCACCTCCGACACATATATCCTCTTGGTCAATCTTTCCTCACTCATTCTCTCCATGTGCCCAAACCATTTCAAAACACCCTCTTCTGCTCTCTCAACCACGCTCTTTTTATATCCACACATCTCTCTTACCCTTACGTTACATACTCGATCAAACCATCTCACACCAGACATTGTCCTCAAACATTTCATTTCCAGCACATCCATCCTCCTGCGTACAACTATTCAAAGCGCATGCCTCGCAACCATACAACATTGTTGGAACCACTATTCCTTCAAACATACCCATTTTTGCTTTCCGAGATAATGTTCTCGACTTCCACACATTCTTTAAGGCTCCCAGGAATTTCGCCCCCTCCCCCACCCTATGATCCACTTCCGCTTCCATGGTTCCCTCCGCTGCAAGATCCACTCCCAGATATCTAAAACACTTTACGTCCTCAAGTTTTTCTCCATTCAAACTTACCTCCCGATTGACTTGACCCTCAATCCTACTGTAACTAATTACCTTGCTCTTATTCACATTTGTATGTAGCATTTATGGATCTGGAGAAGGCATATGATAGAGTTGATAGAGATCCTCTGTGGAAGGTATTATGAATATATGGTGTGTGAGGCAAGTTGTTAGAAGCAGTGAAAAGTTTTTATCGAGGATGTAAGGCATGTGTACGTGTAGGAAGAGAGGAAAGTGATTGGTTCTCAGTGAATGTAGGTTTGCGGCATGGGTGTGTGATGTCTCCATAGTTGTTCAATTTGTTTATGGATGGGGTTGTTAGGGAGGTGAATGCAAGAGTTTTGGAAAGAGGGGCAAGTATGAAGTCTGTTGGGGATGAGAGAGCTTGGGAAGTGAGTCAGTTGTTGTTCGCTGATGATACAGCGCTGGTGGCTGATTTATGTGAGAAACTGAAGAAGCTGGTGACTGAGTTTGGTAAAGTGTGTGAAAGAAGAAAGTTAAGAGTAAATGTGAATAAGAGCAAGGTAATTAGGTATATATATATATATATATATATATATATATATATATATATATATATATATATATATATATATATATATATATATATATATATATATATATATATATATATATATATATATATATATATATATATATATATATATATATATATATATATATATATATATATATATATATATATATATATATATATATATATATATATATATATATATGTATATATATATATATATATATATATATATATATATATGTATATATTCATATATATATATATATATATATATATTATTTATTTATTTATTTGCTTTGTCGCTGTCTCCCGCGTTTGCGAGGTAGCGCAAGGAAACAGACGAAAGAAATGGCCCAACCCACCCCCATACACATGTATATACATACACGCCCACACACGCCAATATACATACATATACATCTCAATGTACACATATATATATATGAATATATATATATATATATATATATATATATATATATATATATATATATATATATATATATATATATATATATATATATATATATATATATATATATATATATATATATATATATATATACAAATATATATATATATGTATGGGCATGAGAAGAAAGATCATGAGAGGCGAGTGTTTTGGGAGCAGCTGAATGAGTGTGTTAGTGGTTTTGATGCACGAGACCGGGTTATAGTGATGGGTGATTTGAATGCAAAGGTGAGTAATGTGGCAGTTGAGGGAATAATTGGTATATATGGGGTGTTCAGTGTTGTAAATGGAAATGGTGAAGAGCTTGTATATTTATGTGCTGAAAAAGGACTGATGATTGGGAATACCTGGTTCAAAAAGCGAGATATACATAAGTATACTTATATAAGTAGAGAGATGGCCAGAGAGCGTTATTGGATTACGTGTTAATTGACAGGCGTGCGAAAGAGAGACTTTTGGATGTTAATGTGCTGAGAGGTGCAACTGGAGGGATGTCTGATCATTATCTTGTGGAGGCTAAGGTGAAGATTTGTATGGGTTTTCAGAAAAGAAGAGTGAATGTTGGGGTGAAGAGGGTGGTGAGAGTAAGTGAGCTTGCGAAGGAGACCTGTTTGAGGAAGTACCAGGAGAGACTGAGTACAGAATGGAAAAAGGTGAGAACAATGGAAGTAAGGGGAGTGGGGGAGGAATGGGATGTATTTAGGGAATCAGTGATGGATTGCGCAAAAGATGCTTGTGGCATGAGAAGAGTGGGAGGTGGGTTGATTAGAAAGGGTAGTGAGTGGTGGGATGAAGAAGTAAGAGTATTAGAGAAAGAGAAGAGAGAGGCATTTGGACGATTTTTGCAGGGAAAAAATGCTATTGAGTGGGAGATGTATAAAAGAAATAGATAGGAGGTCAAGAGAAAGGTGCAAGAGGTGAAAAAAAGGTCAAATGAGAGTTGGGGGTGAGAGAGTATCATTAAATTTCAGGGAGAATAAAAAGATGTTCTGGAAGGAGGTAAATAAAGTGCGTAAGACAAGGGAGCAAATGGGAACTTCAGTGAAGGGCGCAAATGGGGAGGTGATAACAAGTAGTGGTGATGTGAGATGGAGATGGAGTGAGTATTTTGAAGGTTTGTTGAATGTGTTTGATGATAGAGTGTCAGATATAGGGTGTTTTGGTCGAGGTGGTGTGCAAAGTGAGAGGGTTAGGGAAAATGATTTGGTAAACAGAGAAGAGGTAGTGAAAGCTTTACGGAAGATGAAAGCCGGCAAGGCAGCAGGTTTGGATGGTATTGCAGTGGAATTTATTAAAAAAGGGGGTGACTGTATTGTTGACTGGTTGGTATGGTTATTTAATGTATGTATGACTCATGGTGAGGTGCCTGAGGATTGGCGGAATGCGTGCATAGTGCCATTGTACAAAGGCAAAGGGGATAAGAGTGAGTGCTCAAATTACAGAGGTATAAGTTTGTTGAGTATTCCTGGTAAATTATATGGGAGGGTATTGATTGAGAGGGTGAAGGCATGTACAGAGCATCAGATTGGGGAAGAGCAGTGTGGTTTCAGAAGTGGTAGAGGATGTGTGGATCAGGTGTTTGCTTTGAAGAATGTATGTGAGAAATACTTAGAAAAGCAAATGGATTTGTATGTAGCATTTATGGATCTGGAGAAGGCATATGATAGAGTTGATAGAGATGCTCTGTGGAAGGTATTAAGAATATATGGTGTGGGAGGAAAGTTGTTAGAAGCAGTGAAAAGTTTTTATCGAGGAAAGTGATTGGTTCTCAGTGAATGTAGGTTTGCGGCAGGGGTGTTTGATGTCTCCATGGTTGTTTAATTTGTTTATGGATGGCGTTGTTAGGGAGGTAAATACAAGAGTTTTGGATAGAGGGGCAAGTATGAAGTCTGTTGGGGATGAGAGAGCTTGGGAAGTGAGTCAGTTGTTGTTCGCTGATGATACAGCGCTGGTTGCTGATTCATGTGAGAAACTGCAGAAGCTGGTGACTGAGTTTGGTAAAGTGTGTGGAAGAAGAAAGTTAAGAGTAAATGTGAATAAGAGCAAGCTTATTAGGTACAGTAGGGTTGAGGATCAAGTCAATTGGGAGGTGAGTTTGAATGGAGAAAAACTGGAGGAAGTGAAGTGTTTTAGATATCTGGGAGTGGATCTGGCAGCGGATGGAACCATGGAAGCGGAAGTGGATCATAGGGTGGGGGAGAGGGCGAAAATTCTGGGGGCCTTGAAGAATGTATGGAAGTCGAGAACATTATCTCGGAAAGCAAAAATGGGTATGTTTGAAGGAATAGTGGTTCCAACAATGTTGTATGGTTGCGAGGCGTGGACTATGGATAGAGTTGTGCGCAGGAGGATGGATGTGCTGGAAATGAGATGTTGGAGGACAATATGTGGTGTGAGGTGGTTTGATCGAGTGAGTAACGTAAGGGTAAGAGAGATGTGTGGAAATAAAAAGAGCGTGGTTGAGAGAGCAGAAGAGGGTGTTTTGAAGTGGTTTGGGCACATGGAGAGAATGAGTGAGGAAAGATTGACCAAGAGGATATATGTGTCGGAGGTGGAGGGAACGAGGAGAAGAGGGAGACCAAATTGGAGGTGGAAAGATGGAGTGAAAAAGATTTTGTGTGATCGGGGCCTGAACATGCAGGAGGGTGAAAGGAGGGCAAGGAATAGAGTGAATTGGAGCGATGTGGTGTACCGGGGTTGACGTGCTGTCAGTGGATTGAATCAAGGCATGTGAAGCGTCTGGGGTAAACCATGGAAAGGTGTGTTGGTATGTATATTTGCGTGTGTGGACGTATGTATATACATGTGTATGGGGGGGGGGTTGTGCCATTTCTTTCGTCTGTTTCCTTGCGCTACCTCGCAAACGCGGGAGACAGCGACAAAGTATAAATATATATATATATATATATATATATATATATATATATATATATATATATATATATATATATATATATATATATATATATATATACACACAGACACATACATATATACCCATGCACACAATTCACACTGTCTGCCTTTATTCATGCCCATCGCAACCTCGCTACACATGGAATACCATCCCCCCCCCCATCATATGTGCGAGGTAGCGCTAGGAAAAGACAACAAGGCCCTATTCGTTCAAACTTAGTCTCTAGCTGTCATGCAATAATGCCCGAAACCACCGCTCCCTTTCCACATCCAGGCCCCACACAAATTTCCATGGATCACCCCAGACGCTTCACATGCCCTGATTCAATCCACTGACAGCACGTCAACCCGGTATACCACATCGATGCAATTCACTCTATTCCTTGCACGTCTTTCACCCTCCTGCACGTTCAGGCCCCGATCACTCAAAATCTTTTTCACTCCATCTTTCCACCTCCAATTTGGTCTAACACTTCTCCTCGTTCCCTCCACCTCCGACACATATATCCTCTTGGTCAATCTTTCCTCACTCATTCTCTCCATATGCCCAAACAATTTCAAATCAACCTCTTCTGCTCTCTCAACCACGCTCTTTTTATTTCCACACATCTCTCTTACCCTTACATTACTTACTCGATGAAACCTCCTCACACAACACACTGTCCTCAAACATCTCATTTCCAGCACATAACCCTCCTGCGAAACACTCTATCCATAGCCCACGCCTCGCAACCATACAACATTGTTGGAACCACTATTCCTTTAAACATACCCATTTTTGCTTTACGAGATAATGTTCTCGACTTCCAAACATTCTTCAAGGCTCCCAGGATTTTCGCCCCCTCGCCCAAACTATGATTCACTTCCGCTTCCATGGTTCCATCCGCTGCCAGATCCACTCCCAGATATCTAAAACACTTCACTTCCTCCAGTTTTTCTCCATTCAAACTTACCTCCCAAACACTTGACCCTCAACGCTTCTATATCTAATAACGTTGCTCTTATTCACATTTACTCTTAACTTTCTTCTTTCCCACACTTTACCAAACTCAGTCACCAGCTTCTGCAGTTTCTCACATGAATCAGCCACTGTATCATCTGCGAACAACAACTGACTCACTTCCCAAGCTCTCTCATCCACAACAGACTTCATACTTGCCCCTCTTTCCAAAACTATTGCATTCACCTCCCTGACAATCCCATCCGTAAACAATTTTAACAACCATGGAGACATAACACACCCCTGCCGCAAACCTACATTCACTGAGAACCAATCACTTTCCTCTCTTCCTACACTTGCACATGGGCGTGGGCGCCCACGCCGATGCCTGTTGTCTGTGTTGCCGAACTCTGCCTGTCGGCGAATCCATCGTGCTACGGTTGACCGGTGAATACCAAGACGTCTCCCAATTTCAGAGTCGCTGTAGCCCTCATTATGAAGCTGTAGAATACCTTCACGTGTCGCTTGTGAGGTCTCCATTGTAAAGTTAGATGTACCACAAAAACAACCTTTCGACGTTGGCTCGCAGTGAACTATACCCGTGCTGTTTCATTGTTTCAAAAATATATCGCGTGTCTCATTACATTTCCTGCATGGACACGAAATGGCGGTGTAAGATAACCTTTATGGACTGCCACGAACCCAGATGTGCTATAGAATAATACAATATCAATAGTAAAACATATTCTTCACAAATTACACCTATACAATATGAAGCTATTGTGTTTACCTCGCATCACATTGAGGTATACTGCAGCTGCCACATGCAGGTGTTGCCGCATATAGCTGTGTGTGTCTAACAGCTATATTACACACACCAATTCAAAAGTAGGGGTTCGTACTGCCTTGTTTGATGTAATTTTATTGTTAATAACATAATGCCGCTCTTGTGGCACGTAACTTACATGGGTCTAGCATAGGACTCTGGAAACCTGTGGCTTCCAGGTACATATACCAACCCTACCGGCATGGCACAACAGGTAGGTCAGTGATCAACACAGACGTCTTCAGACCCCCTCTGCGCGATAGTTTTTTTGTTGTGTGTACACATGCCTTACATCCTCGATAAAAACTTTTCACTGCTTCTAACAACTTGCCCCCCACACTATATATTCTTAATACCTTCCACAGAGAATCTCTATCAACTATATCATATGCCTTCTCCAGATCCATAAATGCTACATACAAATCCATTTGCTTTTCTAAGTATTTCTCACATACATTCTTCAAAGCAAACACCTGATCCACACATCCTCTACCACTTCTGAAACCACACTGCTCTTCCCCAATTTGATGCTCTGTACATGCCTTCACCCTCTCAATCAATATCCTCCCATATAATTTACCAGGAACACTCAATAAACTTATACTTCTGTAATTTGAGCACTCACTTTTATCCCCTTTGCCTTTGTACAATGGCACTATGCACGCATTCCGCCAATCCTGAGGCACCTCACCATGAGTCATACACACAATAAATAACCTTACCAACCAGTCAACTATATAGTCTTCCCCTTTTTTAATAAATTCCACTGCAATACCATCCAAACCTGCTGCCTTGCCGGCTTTCATCTTCCGCAAAGCTTTTACTACCTCTTCTCTGTTTACCAAATCATTTTCCCTAACCATCTCACTTTGCACACCACTTCGAACAAAACACCCTATATCTGCCACTCTATCATCAACCACATTCAACAAACCTTCAAAATTCTCATTTCATCTCCTTCTCACATCACCACTACTTGTTATCACCTCCCCATTTGCGCCCTTCACTGAAGTTCCCATTTACTTCCTTGTCTTACGCACTTTATTTACCTCCTTCAAAATATCATTTTATTCTCCCTAGAATTTAATGACACTCTGTCACCCCCAACTCTCATTTGCCCTCTTTTTCATCTCTTGCACCTTTCTCTTGACCTCCTGTCTCTTTCTTTTATACATCTCCCACTCAATTGCATTTTTTTCCTGCAAAAATCATCCAACTGCCTCTCTCTTATCTTTTACTAATAATCTTACTTCTTCATCCCACCACTCACTACCCTTTCAAATCAACCTACCTCCCACTCTTCTCATGCCACAAGCATCTTTTGCGCAATAGATCACTGATTCCCTAAATACATCCCATTCCTCCCCCACTCCCCTTACTTCCATTGTTCTCACCTTTTTCCATTCTGTACTCAGTCTCTCCTGGTACTTCCTCACACAAGTCTCCTTCCCAAGCTCACTTACTCTCACCACCCTCTTCACCCCAACATTCACTCTCCTTTTCTGAAAACCCATACAAATCTTCACCTTAGCCTCCACAAGATAATGATCAGACATCCCTCCAGTTGCACCTCTCAGCACATTAACATCCAAAAGTCTCTCTTTCGCGCGGCGTTTTACGAAAGCGCGGATTGGCATATCAAAAGCGCGGCAAACGTTGCTGATATATTGCTATCAAAAGCGCGGCAGAATATTAAGTCAAAAGCGCGTTTTATCACTCACCTCTAAGTCCGATTGTTTATACGTTCACTAACGATCGTTCACCTCTTCCGTTAGCCAGATGATATCTGTTACCCCCTGCTTACCACGGGGCAGAATATTAAGTCAAAAGCGCGTTTTATCACTCACCTCTAAGTCCGATTGTTTATACGTTCATCAACGATCGTTCACCTCTTCCGTTAGCCAGATGATATCATCTGTTGCCCCCTGCTTACCACGGGGAGGTGGAAGTAGGACTTTTAAGCAGGAAAAAGTATATATTTGTTAAGTAAGTATAGGCTTGTCCTTGTAAGTATATTCTTCTTGCACCTTAGTACAGGCTTGTCCTTGCAGTCCTTTATGAAAGCTTTATAAAACTTTATAAAACTTTATAAAAACTTTATAAAAAATATGTGTCCATAAAACCAGTTTATGTAATAAAACATTCGTCATACACCCTGCAATCCTTTATAAAAACACTTCTCCTCTTCCATAAAAACTCAGTTACATGTTTGTTCTTGCTGTGAATCTGTTTCCCAAGGCCTTCATATAATTGCGTCGATTTATTTCCCCAGAGATAGATTTGTTGTACTGTGTCACGGCATACTCTGTCCTGTCTCGATCAACTTTCCGCGTACTTGCTGGTTTACCGACACTCTTGATCTTAACATAAGTAGCAGTCTGGAGCTTTCCTAGTACGTCCATGAATACAAATATAGATGGGTGGGATGCATAAAATTGCTCATTGAAATGAGCATGAAAAGATTCGGCAACATTGTTCGTACACTTTGTATTTGAGGGGACTTCAGCCCAAAGCACTGGAGGATATCCTGACTCTGCTGTTACATAATTATCAACCAGATAGTCTGCAAAGCGAATACATCTTTCATCTTGAGGTGCCTCTGTCATTACTTCCTCGACAAAGCAATCTTCTACATCTGTTGGGTCAATGAAATGTAGACCAAATGATAATTTCAGCCACTGGCCTATATCACTGTTGGTGTCCTTGTAATCCTTACTTAGGCCCAGGTTCTGAATTTTTCTCCACCATGCCTGGCCTAAATGAAATCGACAACATTTGATCACAGCGGTTGGAAATATCTCTCTCAGAACAGTGAGCATGGCAAATTCAAAATCAACATGTATCACTGAGGGTTCCAGTTGCATATTCTTTGAGGTACAAATGTCATTTAAACATTTCCACAGATTTCTATAAATATCTTCAGACTGACCTGGCAAGAGGGCATACACTAATGGAATATAATGCCCATTACACAATCCATATATGGTGTATAGTTGGTAGAAGAACTTCGGACAGCTCTTGAAAGTCCCATCAACGAAGATCTCTTCAGCAGTGTTCGCCAGAAATGCAAGATTAGTAATACATGAAATGATAACCATACCAGAATATGGATTATTTTCAAGGATGAAATCTTCACCTTTTGTCGTAGTAGTATTCATAGAATTTAGAGCACGATGTGCTTCCTCACGAGTTTTAGGCAATACAGGATACGCTTTCCAACTTTCTCGGTATAATGATTGTGCTATAGATCTTAGATCACCTGATTCTAGCTCATTTTCAGGAAATGTATGCAACTCCGTTCTAATGAGCTTAGATGGCCTTGCCGTCATGTCGTCACTTCTTGCCTTTGTTTGTTTGGGAAATCGTAAACTCCATAGCTGAAAGTTATGACAACACAGGATTGACTGTCAGGTTCAGACTGAGCACAGTGGGCTTCAGCACTGTGAACAGGAAACCATCGAGACAGACACTCGCGGTGGTCTCGGTGAACAGTGTGAAGCATTATGACACACCGAATGATTCTCAATGACACAGCGAGTGAACGGATTAACCTTGCCGCGCATTTGATATTACTTTAAGGGTGAGTTTCGAACGCGGTCACTTTCTCGAATCCGCGCTTTTGATATACGCTCCTTTCGCGCGCCTGTCAATTAACACGTAATCCAATAACGCTCTCTGGCCATCTCTACTACTTACATACGTATACTTATATATATCTCGCTCTTTAAACCAGGTATTCCCAATCACCAGTAATTTTTCAGTACATAAATCTACAAGCTCTTCACCATTTCCATTTACGACACTGAACACCCCATGTATACCAATTATTCCCTCAAGTGCCACATTACTCACCTATGCATTCAAATCACCTATCACTATAACCCGGTCTCGTGCATCAAAACCACTAACACACTCATTCAGCTGCTCCCAAAACACTTGCCTCTCATGATCTTTCTTCTCATGCCCAGGTGCATATGCACCAATAATCACCCAACTCTCTCCATCAACTTACAGTTTTACCCATATTAATCGAGAATTTACTTTCTTACCCATATATATATATATATATATATATATATATATATATATATATATATATATATATATATATATATATATATATATATATATATATATATATATATATATATATATATGTATGTATGTATATATATGTATGTATATGTATATATATATATATATATATATATATATATATATATATATATATATATATATATATATATATATATATATATATATATATATATATATATATATATATATATATATATATATATATACACATATATATATATACATATATATATGCATATATATATATATATATATATATATATATATATATATATATATATATATATATATATATATATATATATATATATATATATATTTTTTTTTTTTTTTTTTCATACTATTCGCTATTTCCCGCGATAGCGAGGTAGCGTTAGGAACAGAGGACTGGGCCTTTGAGGGAATATCCTCACCTGGACCTCTTCTCTGTTCCTTCTTTTGGAAAATTAAAAAAAAAAAAAAAAAACGAGAGGGGAGGATTTCCAGCCCCCCGTTCCCTTCCCTTTTAGTCGCCTTCTACGACACGCAGGGAATACGTGGGAAGTATTCTTTCTCCCCTTCTTTTTTTTTTTTTTTCTTTTTTTTTTCCAAAAGAAGGAACAGAGAATTGGGCCAGGTGAGGGTATTCCCTCAAAGGCCCAGTCCTCTGTTCTTAATGCTACCTCGCTAACGCGGGAAATGGTGAATAGTTTAAAAGAAAGAAAGAATATATATATATATATATATATATATATATATATATATATATATATATATATATATATATATATATATATATATATATAGGCGACTAGAGGTGACGGGAGCGGGGGGCCGGAAATCCTCCCCTCCTTTTATTTTAACTTTCTAAACATGGGAAACAGAAGGAGTCACGCGGGGAGTGCTCATCCTCCTCGTAGACTCAGATTGGGGTGTCTAAATGTGAGTGGATGTAACCAAGATGTAAAAAAAGGAGAGATAGATAGTATGTTTGAGGAAATGAACGTGGATGTTTTGGATCTGAGTGAAACGAAGCTCAAGGGTAAAGGGGAAGAGTGGTTTGGGAATGTCTTGGGAGTAAAGTCAGGGGTTAGTGAGAGGACAAGAGCAAGGGAAGGAGTAGCAGTACTCCTGAAACAGGAGTTGTGGGAGTATGTGATAGAATGTAAGAAAGTAAATTCTCGATCAATATGGGTAAAACTGAAAGTTGATGGAGAGAGATGGTTGATTATTGGTGCATATGCACCTGGGCATAAGAAGAAAGATCATGAGAGGCAAGTGTTTTAGGAGCAGCTGAATGAGTGTGTTAGTGGTTTTGATGCACGCGATCGGGTTACAGTGATGTGTGATTTGAATGCAAAGGTGAGTAATGTGGCAGTTGAGGGAATAATTGCCATACATGGGGTGTTCAATGTTATAAATGGAAATGGTGAAGAGCTTGTAGATTTATGTGCTGAAAAAGGACTGGTGATTGGGAATACCTGGTTTAAAAACCAAGATATACATAAGTATACGTATGTAAGTAGGAGAGATGGCCAAAGAGCGTTATTGAATTACATGTTAATTGACAGGCGCGCGAAAGAGAGACTTTTGGATATTAATATGCTGAGAGGTGCAACTGGAGGGATGTCTGATCATTATCTTGTGGAGGCTAAGGTGAAGATTTGTATGGGTTTTCAGAAAAGAAGAGTGAGTGTTGGGGTGAAGAGGGTGGTGAGAGTAAGTGAGCTTGGGAAGGAGACTTGTTTGAGGAAGTACCAGGAGAGATTGAGTACAGAATGGAAAAAGGTGGGAACAATGGAAGTAAGGGGAGTTGGGGGAGGAATGTGATGTATTTAGGGAAACAGTGATGGATTGCGCAAAAGATGCTTGTTGCATGAGTAGCGTGGGAGGTGGGTTGATTAGAAAGGGTAGTGAGTGGTGGGATGAAGAAGTAAGAGTATTAGTGAAAGAGAAGAGAGAGGCATATGGACGATTTTTGCAGGGAAAAATGCAATTGAGTGGGAGATGTATAAAAGAAAGAGACAGGAGTTCAAGAGAAAGGTGCAAGAGGTGAAAAAGATAGCAAATGAGAGTTGGGGTGAGAGAGTATCATTAAATTTTAGGGAGAATAAGAAGAAGTTCTGGAAGGAGGTAAATAAAGTGCGTAAGACAAGGGAGCAAATGGGAACTTCAGTGAAGGGCGCAAATGGGGAGGTGATAACAAGTAGTGGTGATGTGAGAAGGAGATGGAGTGAGTATTTTCAAGGTTAGATGAATGTGTTTGATGATAGAGTGGCAGATATAGGGTGTTTTGGTCGAGGTGGTGTGGAAAGTGAGAGGGTTGGTGAAAATGATTTGGTAACCAGAGAAGAGGTAGTAAAAGCTTTGCGGAAGATGAAAGCCGGCAAGGCAGCAGGTTTGGATGGTATTGCAGTGGAATCCATTTAAAAAGGGGGTGACTGTATTGTTGACTGGTTGGTAAGGTTATTTAATGTATGTATGACTCATGGTGAGGTGCCTCAGTATTGGCGGAATGCGTGCATAGTGCCATTGTACAAAGGTAAAGAGGATAAGAGTGAGTGCCCAAATTAAAGAGGTATAAGTTTGTTGAGTATTCCTTTTAAATCATATGGGAGGATATTGATTGAGAGGGTGAAGGCATGTACAGAGCATCAAAATGGGGAAGAGCAGTGTGGTTTCAGAAGTGGTAGAGGATGTGTGGATCAGGTGTTTGCTTTGAAGAATGTATGTGAGAAATACTTAGAAAAGCAAATGGATTTGTATGTAGCATTTATGGATCTGCAGAAGGCATATGATAGAGTTGATAGAGATGCTCTGTGGAAGGTATTAAGAATATATGGTGTGGGAGGCAAGTTGTTAGAAGCAGTGAAAAGTTTTTATCGAGGATGTAAGGCATGTGTACACACAACAAAAAACTATCGCGCAGAGGGGGTCTGAAGACGTCTGTGTTGATCACTGACCTACCTGTTGTGCCATGCCGGTAGGGTTGGTATATGTGGCTGGAAACCACAGGTTTCCAGAGTCCTATGCTAGAACCATGTAAGTTACGTACCACAAGAGCGGCATTATATTATTAATAATAAAATCACATCAAACAAGGCAGTACGAACCCCTACTTTTGAATTGGTGTGTGTAATATAGCTGTTAGACACACACAGCTATATGCGGCAACCCCCGCATGTGGTAGCTGCAGTATACCTCAATGTGATGCGAGGTAAACACAATAGCTTCATATTGTATAGGTGTAATTTGTGAAGAATATGTTTTACTATTGATATTGTATTATTCTATAGCACATCTGGGTTCGTGGCAGTCCATAAAGGTTATCTTACACCGCCATTTCGTGTCCATGCAGGAAATGTAATGAGACACGCGATATATTTTTGAAACAATGAAACAGCGCGGGTATAGTTCACTGCGGGCCAACGTCGAAAGGTTGTTTTTGTGGTACATCTAATTTTACCATGGAGACCTCACAAGCGACACGTGAAGCTATTCTACAGCTTCATAATGAGGGCTACAGCGACTCTGAAATTGGGAGACGTCTTGGAATTCACCGGTCAACCGTAGCACGATGGATTCACCGACAGGCAGAGTTGGGCAACACAGACAACAGGCATCGGCGTGGGCGCCCACGTTGCACAACCCCGGAAGATGATCAGGTAATGATGTTGCATATATAGGTATACTGGACCACTTGATGTTATGTAAACAACCACATCACATGTTATATTTGCAATATATCATCCTTTCCCTAGGCCATAGCAGCTGTCATTACTGCTGCCCCCTTCACGCCCGACGCTAGCAACATTCGGGATACTCTTGGTCTGCAGTGCACACCTCAAACTGTCCGAAACAGACATCACTCTGAGGGGCTACGTGGTCGCATACCAGCAACAAAACCTGTGTTAAGTGAGGCAAACATGGAGAGCAGGGTGGAGTATGCGCTGGAGTATGCGGACAAGCCACATCAGTTTTGGGAGAATGTCATCTTTTGTGATGAAAAAACCTTCTGCAGCGATGGTCCCCCTGCAAACAAACATGTTTGGCGGCATCCTAACACCAGGTTAGCTCTTTCTCTGTCTGTCTGTCTCTCTCTCTCTCTCACACACACACACACACACACACACACAGAGGTTATGCTATATAACATATTTTCCATTTCATAATGGCAATAAATGGTGAGGCCAACATGAACAACCGTTCCGGAAGTGCTTTGAAACCATGGTGCCACGGCCACCACAGTGGTTTGCTGCTTGAAACGTCCTGTTGTGCTGCAGTATTACCTTCTAATTATGCACAGTCATTATTTCTTAAGTGAATAACAGTGATCATGATCACTTTATACGGCATATGTAAATACTGTAGCAATAATCTCCATTTACGATGTGATATCATAATAAATAATTATTATATATTAAGTTAGTTAATATTTTTTAATTTACTTAGTTATCATCTTAATCTATATTGCAGCAACAGTTGCACTAATATGATTAAGACACACGTGTGTCTTATGTAATTTTATACATTTTATATAACCAGATACGAGACACAACATGTGGTGGGTAGCAGGAGGAGTGGGATCCATCCATGGTGCTGGTGTCGGTGAGTTGGTGGATGTCGGGCCTGGCCACTTGACCGGACCTAGATACGTTGAGATACTGGAGGAGGTCCTGCTACCTTCAGTGGGGGGTATGTTGTTTCCAGAGCCGGAGCCATTTTACCTCGTCCAAGATAACAGCCCACTTCACACATCCAGGGTTGTAAAGGCGTGGCATGCTCGCCATCCACGTATAACAGTGTTGCCATATCCTGCAAAATCGCCTGATCTCAACACGATAGAGCATGTATGGGCGGCCATGCAGAAAGGCATGCCTGACCGACAACATCGATGTCGTGCTACAGTCGTAAATGATGCTTTACAAGCATGGGAACATCTACGAAGCCCTTCTGGTAGGAACTTAACACAGACGTTAGTGCCATCCATGCCTCGAAGGCTCAATGAAGTGTTGGCAACGGGAGGAGGTTATACCAAGTATTGAAATAATAAAATTTACAGTCAAAGATTACTTTCTTAACCTCCAACAACATGTCTATGGTCATGTTATATAGAAATCTGATTTTCACTGTTAAAGGGAAGTTAACTAATGCAGATCCATGAAAAGAGTCATTACTTTTCATGTTGGTTTAGTAAATACTATGATGTGGTGCCAGGTTTGTGACATACTGTTATCAGTCACACAGGTGATACTACATATTACGTGAGGTTGCTGATTAATCTAAACCAGCAGACAGATAAATCACCGCCGGTATGAAGCAGGGTGTCGTAGTTACCATGTAGTATATTATTTTACACCACGAATTTGACACTTTGCAAGAGATAATGATTACTGCAATATGCCTTACTGTGCAGAATATTACATTTACATGCTCAATTTACGTATCCCATCTACTGTACTACATACGGAAGGATATATCGTTACCATTAGATAGGTGAGGACACCCACAGGCAGGGACATCAGGGCTACCACCATCTCACAGGAAAATGTTGACTGTTCCATTATTTCACGTCTGGTGCGTCATTTTGATTCGTATAAAAAACGCGCGATAGTTTTTTTTGCTGTGTGTACGTGTAGGAAGAGAGGAAAGTGATTGGTTCTCAGTGAATGTAGGTTTGCGGTAGGAGTGTGTGATATCTTCAAGGTTGTTTAATTTGTTTATGGATGGGGTTGTTAGGGAGGTGAATTCAAGAGTTTTGGAAAGAGGGGAAAGTATGAAGTCTGTTGTGGATGAGAGAGCTTGGGAAGTGTGTCAGTTGTTGTTCGCTGATGATACAGAGCTGGTGGCTGATTCATGTAAGAAACTGCAGAAGCTGGTGACTGAGTTTGGTAAAGTGTGTGAAAGAAGAAAGTTAAGAGTAAATGTGAATAAGAGCAAGGTTATTAGGTACAGTAGGGTTGGGGGGCAAGTCAATTTGGAGGTAAGTTTGAATGGAGAAAATCTGGAGAAAGTAAGGTGTTTTAGATATCTGGGAGTGGATCTGGCAGCGGATGGAACCATGGAAGCGGAAGTGAATCATAGGGTGGGGGAGGGGGCTAAAATCCTGGGAGCCTTCAAGAATGTGTGGAAGTCGAGAACCTTATCTCGTAAAGCAAAAATGGGTAAGTTTGAAGGAATAGTGGTTCCAACAATGTTGTATGGTTGCGAGGCGTGGGCTATGGATAGAGTTGTGCGCAGGAGGGTGGATGTGCTGGAAATGAGATGTTTGAGGACAATGTGTGGTGTGAGGTGGTTTGATCGAGTAAGTAATGTAAGGGTAAGAGAGATGTGTGGAAATAAAAAGAGCGTGGTTGAGAGAGCAGAAGACGGTGTTTTGAAATGGTTTGGGCACATGGAGAGAATGAGTGAGGAAAGATTGACCAAGAGGATATATGTGTCGGAGGTGGAGGGAACGAGGAGAAGTGGGAGACCAAATTGGAGGTGGAAAGATGGAGTGAAAAAGATTTCGTGTGATCGGGGCCTTAACATGCAGGAGGGTGAAAGGCGGGCAAGGAATAGATTGAATTGGATAGATGTGGTATATATATATATATATATATATATATATATATATATATATATATTTATATATATATTTATATATATATATATATTTATATTTTTTTTTTTTTTTTTTTTTTTATACTTTGTCGCTGTCTCCCGCATTTGCGAGGTAGCGCAAGGAAACAGACGAAAGAAATGGCCCAACCCCCCCCCCATACACATGTACATACACACGTCCACACACGCAAATATACATACCTACACAGCTTTCCATGGTTTACCCCAGATGCTTCACATGCCTTGATTCAATCCACTGACAGCACGTCAACCCCTGTATACCACATCGCTCCAATTCACTCTATTCCTTGCCCTCCTTTCACCCTCCTGCATGTTCAGGCCCCGATCACACAAAATCTTTTTCACTCCATCTTTCCACCTCCAATTTGGTCTCCCTCTTCTCCTCGTTCCCTCCACCTCCGACACGTATATCCTCTTGGTCAATCTTTCCTCACTCATTCTCTCCATGTGCCCAAACCATTTCAAAACACCCTCTTCTGCTCTCTCAACCACGCTCTTTTTATTTCCACACATCTCTCTTACCCTTACGTTACTTACTCGATCAAACCACCTCACACCACACATTGTCCTCAAACATCTCATTTCCAGCACATCCATCCTCCTGCGCACAACTCTATCCATAGCCCACGCCTCGCAACCATACAGCATTGTTGGAACCACTATTCCTTCAAACATACCCATTTTTGCTTTCCGAGATAATGCTCTCGACTTCCACACATTTTTCAAGGCTCCCAAAATTTTCGCCCCCTCCCCCACCCTATGATCCACTTCCGCTTCCATGGTTCCATCCGCTGACAGATCCACTCCCAGATATCTAAAACACTTCACTTCCTCCAGTTTTTCTCCATTCAAACTCACCTCCCAATTGACTTGACCCTCAACCCTACTGTACCTAATAACCTTGCTCTTATTCACATTTACTCTTAACTTTCTTCTTTCACACACTTTACCAAACTCAGTCACCAGCTTCTGCAGTTTCTCACATGAATCAGCCACCAGCGCTGTATCATCAGCGAACAACAACTGACTCACTTCCCAAGCTCTCTCATCCCCAACAGACTTCATACTTGCCCCTCTTTCCAGGACTCTTGCATTTACCTCCCTAACAACCCCATCCATAAACAAATTAAACAACCATGGAGACATCACACACCCCTGCCGCAAACCTACATTCACTGAGAACCAATTTATTCCCTGGGGATAGGGGAGAAAGAATACTTCCCACGTATTCCCTGCGTGTCGTAGAAGGCGACTAAAAGGGGAGGGAGCGGGGGGCTGGAAATCCTCCCCTCTCGTTTTTTTTTAAATTTTCCAAAACAAGGAACAGAGAATTGGGTCAGGTAAAGGCCCAGTCCTCTGTTCTTAACGCTACCTCGCTGATGCGGGAAATGGCGAATAGTTTGAAAGAAAGAAAGAATATATATATATATATATATATATATATATATATATATATATATATATATATATATATATCCCTGGGGATAGGGGAGGAAGAATACTTCCCACACATTCCTCACGTGTCATAGAAAGCGTCGAAAGCGGACAGGACCGGGGTGCTAGAAACCCTCCCCTCCTTGTACTAACTTTCTAAAAGAAGAAACAGAAGAAGGAGTCACGCGGGGAATGCTCATACTCCCCGAAGGCTCAGATTCGGGTGTCTAAATGTGTGTGAATGTAACCAATATTAGGAAAATGGAGAGATTGGTAGTATGTTTGATGAAAGGAACCTGGTTGTTTTTGCTCAGAGTGAAATGAAGCTCAAGGGTAAAGAGTGGTTTGTGAATGTCTTGGGAGTAAAGTCACGTGTTTGTGATAGGATAAGAGCAAGAGAAGGAGTAGTTCTACTCCTCAAACAGGAGTGGTTGGAGTATGTGATAGAGTGTAAGAAAGTAAACTCTAGAATGATATGTGTAAAACTGAAAGTGGATGGAGAGAGATAGGTGATTATTGGTGTATATGCACATCGACATGAGAAGGAAGATCCTGAGAGGCAAGTGTTTTAGGAGCACCTGAATGAGTGTGTTAGTAGTTCTGAAAAACGAGACCGGGTTATAGTGATGGGTGGTTTGAATGCAAATGTGAGTAATGTTGCAATTGAGGGAATAATTGGTGTACAAGGGGTGTTGTGTTGTAAATGGAAATGGTGAAGAGCTTGGCGATTTATGTGCTGAAAGAGGACTGGTGACTGGGAATATCTGGTTTGAAAAGAAATATATACATAAGTATACGAATCTAAGGAGGAGAGATGGCCAGAGAGCGTTATTGATTTACGTGTTAATTGATAGGCGCGCGACAGAGAGACTTTTGGATGTTAATGTGCTGAGAGGTGCATCTCAGGGATGTCTTCTCATTATCTTGTAGAGGCGAAGGTGAAGATATGTAGACGTTTTCAGAAAAGAAAGGTGAAAATTTGGGTGAAGAGAGTTGTGAGAGTAAGTGAGTTTCGAGAGGGAGATTTTTGTGAGGATGTACCAGGAGAGACTGAGTGCAGAATGGAAAAGGTGAGAACAAAGGATGTAAGGGGTGTGGGGGAGGAATGGGATGTATTTAGTGAACTAGTGATGGCCTGCGCAAAAGATGCTTGTGGCATGAGAAGCGTGGGAGATGGGTAGATTAAAAAGGGTAGCGAGTGGTGAGATGAAGAGGTAAGAATATTAGTGAAAAAGAAGAGAGAGGCATTCGGACGATTTTTGCAGGGAAATAATGCAAATGACTGGGAGATGTATAAAAGAAAGAGACAGGAGGTGAAGAGAAAGGTGCAAGAGGCGAAAAAGAGGGCAAACGATAGTCAGGATAAGAGACTATCCGTGAATTTTAGGGAGAATAAAAAGATGTTTTGGAAAGGAAGTAGACAAGGTGCGTAAGACAAGGGAACAAATGGTAACATCAGTGAAGGGGACTAAGGGGGAGGTGATAACAAGTACTGGTGAGGTGAGAAGGAGATGGAGTGAGTATTTTGAAGGTTTGTTGAATGTGCTTGATGATAGAGTGGTGGATATAGGATGTTATGGTAGAGGTGGTGTGCAAAGTGAAAGGGTTAGGAGAATGATTTGGTAAACAGAGAAGAGGTAGTACAAGCTTTGCGGAAGACGAAAGCCGGCAAGGCGTTGGGTTTGGATGGTACTGCAGTGGAATTTATTAAAAAAGTGGTGACTGTATTGTTGACTGGTTTGTAAGGTTATTTAATGTATACATGACTCATGGTGAGGTGCTTGAGGATTGGCGGATTGCTTACATAGTGCCATTGTACAAAGGCAATGGGGATAAAAGTGAGTGCTCAAATTACAGAGGTATGAGTTTGTTGAGCATTCCTGGGAAGTTGTATGGGAGGGTGAAGGTATGTACAGAGCATCAGATTGGAGAAGAGCAGTTTTGTTTCAGAAGTGGTAGAGAATGTGTCGATCATGTGTTTGCTTTGAAGAATGTATGTGAGAAACACTTCGAAAAGGAAATGGGTTTGTATGTAGCATTTATGCATCTGGAGAAGGCACATGATAGAATTCATAGAGATGCTCTATGGAAGGTATTAAGAATATATGGTGTTGTTAGAAGCAGTGAAAAATTTTTTCGACGATGTAAGGCATGTGGGAAGTGAGTCAGTTGTAGTTCGCTGATGGTACAGCGCTGGTGGCTGATTCGGGTAAGAAACTGCAGGAGCTGGTGACTGAGTTTGGTAAAATGTGTGAAAGAATAAAGCTGAGAGTAAATTCAAATAAGAGCAAAGTTATTAGGTACAGTAGGGTTGAGGGACAAGTCAATTGGGATGAAAGTTTGAAAGCAAAAAAAATGGAGGAAGTGTTTTAAATATCTGGGAGTGGATTTGTCAGCGAATGGAACCATGGAAGCGGAAGTGAATCATTGGGTCTGGGAGGGGGCAAAAATTTTGGGAATGCTGAAGAATGTGTGGAAGTCGAGTACGTTATCTTGGAAAGCAAAAATGGGTATGCTTGAAGGAATAGTGGTTCCAACAATGATATATGGTTGCGAGTCGTGGGCTATAAATAGGGTTGTGCGGAGGACGGTGGACGTGCTAGAAATGAGATGTTTGAGGACAATATGTTGTGTGAGGTGGTTTGATCGAGTTAGTAATGAAAGGGTAAGAGAGATGTTTGGTAATATAAAGAGTGTGGTTGAGAGAGGAGAAGAGGATGTTTTGAAAGGGTTTGGTCACATGAAGAGAATGAGTGAGGAAAGATTGACAAAGAGGATGTATGTGTCAGAGGTGGAAGGAACAAGCAGAAACGGGAGACCAAATTGGAGGTGGAAAGATGAGTGAAAAAGATTTTGAGTGATCGGGGCGTGAACATGCAGGAGGGTGAGGGGCGTGGAAAGAATAGAGTGTATTGGAACGATGTGGTATACCGGGGTCGACGTGCTGTCATTGGATTGAGCCAGGGCATGTGAAGCGTCTGGGGTAAACCATGGAAAGTTCTGTGGGGCCTGGATGTGAAAGGGAGCTGTGGTTTCGGTGCATTATACATGACAGCTAGAGACTGAGTGTGAGCGAATGTGGCCTTTGTTGTCTTTTCCTAGCGCTACTTCGCGCACATGCGGTGGGGAGGGGGTTGTTATTTCAAGTGTGGCGGGGTGGTGACGGGAATGAGTAAGGGCAGACAGTATGAATTATGCACATGTGTATATATGTATATGACTGTGTGTATATATATATATATATATATATATATATATATATATATATATATATATATATATATATGTCTACGTTCTGATGTATAGGTATGTGTATGTGCGTGTGTGGTCGTGTATGTATATACATGTTTATGTGGTGTGGTTAGGTCATTCTTTCGTCTTTTTCCTTGCGCTACCTCGCTAATGAATGTATACATACATATGCATCCCTCCCCCCACTCCCTTAATGAGGCAGTCCCAGGAACATACAAAAAAGGCCACTTTTGCTCATCACACAGTCTCTAGCTGTCATGTATAATGCACCGAAAGCACAGTTCGCTTTCCAACTCCAGGCCACACATATCTTTCCTTGGTTTATCCCAAACGATTAACATGCCCTGGATTAATCCATTGACAGCACGTCGACCCCAGTAGACCGCATTGTTCCAATTAATTCTATTCTTTGCTCGCCTCTCACCCCCCGTGTATGTTCAGGCCCCGATCGCTCAAAATGTTTTTCACTACTTCCTTCCACCTTCATTTAGGTCTCGTGCTCCTCCATCTTCCCTCTACTCTGACACATACATCCACTTTGTCATTCTGTTCTCACTCATTCTTTCCATATTTCTAAACCATTTCAACACACCCTCTTCTGCTCACTCAACCACACTCTTTTTATTACCACACATCTCTCTCACCCTTTCATTACTTCCTCATTACCACATATTGTCCTCAAACATTTCATTTCCAATACATCCACCCTACTCCGCATACTATCTATAACCCATGGCATGCAACCATATAAATGGTCAGGGAGAATGGTTTGGGAAACAGAGAAGAGGTAGTGAAAGCTTTGCGGAAGATGAAAGCTTGCAAGGGGGCGGATTTGTGTGGTGTTGCAGTGGAATTTATGAAAAAGTGTTGTGACTGTTTTGTTGATTGGTTGGTAAGGATATTCAGTGTGTGTATGGATCATGGCGAAACGCTTGAGGATTGGCGGAATGCATGCATAATTCCATTGTGCAAAGGCAAAGTGTATAAAGATGAGTATTCAAATTACATTGGCATAAGTTTGTTGAGTATTCTTGGGAAATTATAAGGAAGTGTACTGAGTGAGTGGGGTAAAAGTACGTACGCGCTGCATCAGACTAGGGAAGAGCGGTGTGGATTCAGAAGTGATAAAGGATGTGTGGATCAGGTGTTTCCTTTAAGGAATGTATGTGAGAAATGCAAAGAAAATCAGATGGATATGTATGTAGCATTTGTGGATCTGGAGAAAGCATATGACAGAGTTGAATGAGATGCATTGTGGAAGGTTTTAAGAGTATATGGTGTGGGAGGTAAGTTACCAGAGCAGTGAAAAGTTTTTACCAAGGATGCAAGGCATGTGTATGGGAAGAGAGAAGAGTGATTGGTTCCCAGTGAATGTTGGTTTGCGGCAGGTGTGCTTGATGTCTACATAGTTGTTTAATTTGTTTATGGATGGGGTGGTTAGAGAACTGAATGCAAGGGGTTCAGAGAGACGGGCAAGTATGCAGTCTGTTTTGGATGAGAGGGCTTTTGAAGTGAGTCAGTTCGCTGATGATACAGCGCGGGTGGCTGATTCGGGTGAGAAACAGCAGAGGTTGGTGACTGAGTTTTGTAGACTGTGTGAAAGGAGAAAGTTGAGAGATGTGAATAAGAGCAAGGTCATTAGGTTCAGTTGGGTTCAGGGACAAGTTAACTGGGAGGTAAGTTTGAAAGGAAAAAAAAATGGAAGATGAAGTGTTTTAGATATCTGGGAGTGGACTCAGCAGCGGATCTAACCATAGAAGTGGAAGTTAGTCACCTGGTGTGGGAGGGGGCCAAGGTTCTGGGGACGTTGAAGAATGTGTGGAAGGCGAGAACGGGTATTAGTGATGGCTGTATAAATGGGAAGGTGAGTAATGTGGCAGCTGATGGTATAATTTGCTCACATGGGGCATTCAGTATTATGATTGGAAATGGTGAAGAGCTTGTCAAGATGTGTTCTGAAAAAAGACCGGTGATTGGAAATGCTTGGATTAAAGAATGATTTACACAAGCTTACATATTTAAGGAGGAGAGATGATCAGTGAGCATTGTTAGATTGCGTTTTAATATACGGGCATATAGGAGAGAAACTCTGGGATGTAAATGTGCTGAAAGGGGCAGCTGGTGGGATGTCCGATCACTCATGCGAAGGCGAGGACGAAAATTTGTTGATGTTTTCGGAAAAGAGGAAACAATGTAGGGAGACTTGTGCGAAGAAGTACCAGCAGAGAATGAAGGTGAGCGGAAATAAACTGATGGGAGTGGATAATTGATGGAGGTATTTTGGAAAGCAGTGAAGCCACGTGCAAGAGATGTGTGTGGCATGCGAAATGTGGGAAGTGGGCAGATTAGAAAGATTAGTAAGTAGTGGAAGGAAGAAATAAAGTTGCAAGGGGAAGAAAAAAGAGATGCGTTTGGGCGATACTTACAGGGAAGCAATGCAAATGATTGGAAGATGTATAAGAGGAAGCGGCAGAAGGGCAAATGAGAGTTGGGGTGAGAGAGTATTATGAAACTTTAGGGAGAATAGAAAGATATTTTGGAAGGAGGTGAATAATGTGCGAAAGGCAAGTGAATAAATGGTTACGTCGGATAGGGTGCAAAAGGAGAAGTAATAAATGGTAGAGATGGAGTGAGGAGGAGATAGAGTGAGTATTTTGAAGGATTCTTAAATATGTTTGGCAATCTTCCAATCCTCGAGTACATTTCCCGTAGAAAGTGGCAAGGTTTAAACTCAACCCAGGTGTTCATCCTCTCCTTGGGGCTTGTTGATAAATGTCTGTGTGTGTGTGTGTGTGTGTGTGTGTGTGTGTGTGTGTGTGTGTGTGTGTGTTCATACTCAGGAGTGAAGAGAGTACATCAATACAAGGCTAAGAGACGGAGCAGCATGAGTGTAAAAATATCTCTAAATGACAAACAAATAGTATTCACATTGTCACAAAACACACACACCCACACACACACACACACACACACACACATATACACACACGCACAAACACACACACACACACACACACACACACACACACACACACACACACACACACACACACACACACACACACACACACAACAAACACACACACACACACACACACACACACACACACACACACACACACACACACACACACACACACACACACACACACACACACACACACACACACACATACACATATATATGCACGCACACACACCAGTAACAGAGAGGGACGTAAACCCATCTCGTCAGCCATGTCTGTACACATCTTGTCATCTCCTATCTTCGCTCTCTTTCTTCCTCCTCCTGCATCCCTTTCATTATTTTCCCTTTTGCTACCTAATCTCCTCCAGTGTCTCTTTACTTTCCTGGCTCTCTCCCTCCTGACATTTTACTTTACGCTACCTCCCCTTTGACTTTATCTTTGCCGATATTCTTTCTCATTTTTCCTTTCTCGTTCCATTTCCTTTTCCCGACTCTTTCCTCAGCTACGTATGCATATCCTTTGCCACAAGAAGTTGCAATGAAACTGAATTTTTTTTCTTAATATGAATCTGAAAGAGTGATTAAAGGATGTAATTTACGTTGTATCTTTATATAATATATTTAAGCTGGATGTAGGTAAAATCTGTTATCAAAGATAATACATGTATTTTGTGGTCCCTCATATTCCGGTGAGACTCTATAACTTTCACTGATTCAGCATAAATCCACTCGAGGGTAACGCCCCTCCTTCTGATGTCATTACCAAAGTTAGCATTGCCATCACGTTCATTAGTCTCATTTACATTACCATCATGACCACAATGAAAACTGTCCTTATCCCCATCAACTTCATTTGCACTATCTCAGTCATGACCTCCATCGCCATCATCTGATCCATCAGTACTGCAAACAGCGCAGTCCTCACCATCATCCGCACCATCTATGTCATCATATCATCACCCACCATGGTCCTCTTCACTGTTACCATCATCTGCACCATCTATGTCATCAAATCATCACCCACCATGGTCCTCTTCACTGTCACCATCATCTGCACCATCTATGTCATCATATCGTCACCCACCATGGTCCTCTTCACTGTCACTATGATCCTGCACCATCTATGTCATCATATCGTCACCCACCATGGTCCTCTTCACTGTCACCATCATCTGCACCATCTATGTCATCATATCGTCACCCACCATGGTCCTCTTCACTGTCACCATCATCTGCACCATCTATGTCATCATATCATCACCCACCATGGTCCTCTTCACTGTCACTATGATCCGAACCATCTATGTCATCACATCATCACCCACCATGGTCCTCTTCACTGTTACCATCATCTGCACCATATATGCCATCACATGGACACCCATCATAGTCCTCTTCACTGTCACCATCATATACATCATATGTGTCATCATAACTCCACTCAGCATGGTTCTCATTACCGTCTGCACCATCTCTATTATGATCACCACCGACAGCATGGTCTTCACCACCATCTGCATCATCTATGCCATCATAACCACAGTCAGCACGGTCGTCACCACCGCCACCACCATCTGCACCATCATCACTATCACCACCACTACCATTGTAGTATATCCATACCTTTTATTCTTTTCCCTTAGTCTCGTATGAAGAAAGCACTGCTACGACAACTTCCCGTCAGTTAGTAGACTTTTAGTGGACGTCAGAATATTGGTTGTCTGTTCCATTTTTCGTCGCAGCAGCCATGTAAGTGCTTCAGGTAGGTGCCATATTGCTTCAGACCATAAATGACTCCCTTTCTTCCCTTTGCACTCAGAGTTCACTTGCACGTTGTTCTCTCACTGTAAATCAAATGCCATGCTGAGGTTAAAAAAAAAAAAGAAAAAATGTATATGAAGCGGAAACGAATGAGATGTTATCTTTTTTTTGAAAGCGATGCAAATTTCAATGACCTGATACTGTCTGCTTTAGTATCCAGGGTGAAATTTTATATTACCAAACCCTTTTGATATGATTCTATGCAGTCAATTTTACAGTCAAGAATCATTATATTAGGTCTGATTTGCTTCTCTTCTTTAATTTACTGTTTCATATACTTTTACTGATAAATTATAATTAGAAATTTGTGATTAGTCAACGAGAATGGATTTATGACTAATGTCATTATAGTACAGACAACGTATTACATATAACACAAGTATATAGCTAACATTAAAGTTTGTGCAATCATAGGCAAATATAGTAAGCTTATGGTAGGGACTCAATTTGTTCCATGGGTGTAGCTTTAAGAAATATATCAAATTGGTTACATGTAACTTTCTTATGGAAGTCATCAGTCTACTCATGCTTTTTTGCTTTGTGTCTCTCATATATCACATTTCTATGGTTCGCCATATATGGCTAGTTAAATCCCGAGAGAATCACAGACTGTGCATTAGAGGAGATATCAGCTCATTCTTAAACCTCTTAATTATGACAGAGACACTTGAGCCAGTGTAGTGGTACGTCTCTTCTTTATGAAAGCATAACCTTTGAGCTTACCTATAATGTTTTAGCTACTGGCCAAGCCATCGTACCCAAGAGTCGCACCATTGTGTTCATTGTTCATTCCATCCTGCCTAAGGTTAGCTTTAGGGGTTAAAAGACTGGAAGGAGATTATTATCATGAAGACCTTGGTAACATTGCTGTAACTAAGGTTGTTGGTTTAAACTTTGTCTCTCAGACTCACCAGCACTGCTGTTCACCCATACCAAGTTTGTATAGTCTCACTGCATTCATCTAAAGTACCATTAAGATCCCGAATTCGATGGCGCATGCAAAATGCGATAACTTTATGTGAAGAGACGGAGTGAGATTGAAAATTGATTCTTTGAGTTGAATTGATGATAAGATCAGCATTATATGCGACAGTTACCAGGGACACTCAGGAGTGATATTGCAGTAACCAATACACACGCACCAGTATATTCGCCCTTCTTCTAGCTATTGCTTGAGATACAAGGGTGTGTGGCACCATTATGTTTATTTACCCTGCTTCTAGATGAGGTGATGAGGGAGGTAAATACGATGATCTACGAAAGAAGAGTCTTCTTCAGTCATTTGGTTGTGGGGAGGCCAAGGAAGTGCGTCAATTACTTTTTCGCAGATGACACAGCTGTGGTGGGAGACTCATGGAGAAAACTGCAGAAACTAATGTCTGAGTTTGGGATAGTGTGTGAAAGGAGGCAGGTGAGCTAGTGTGAATAGTGCAAAACAATATGTTTTAGCAGGTGAGAGAGAAAATTCAGTCTGAGTGTGAGTTTGAATGAAATGATCCCAGAGGAAGTTTTACATTTTATCTTTTCTTTTAGATAACCAGGATTGGACATGTCGGCGAATGGAATATTTGAACTGAAGTGAACCATGGGTTAGAGTAGGGGCTAATGTAGTGGGTACGATTAGTAGGGTGCGGATGGAGATGTCATTGTCTGTAATTGGAAAAATGGGTGTGTTTGATCACTTAATTACTCCGAAGGAGCATGGATGCGAGGCAAAGCCCGATTTGAATAAGTACGGTTGATGGTGGATATGTAGGAAATCTAATACTTAAAGATAATAAGTGGTGTGAGGACAGTTGCTGGATTAAGAAATGAGAAAAGATGGAGGTCTTATATTAACAAGATGTGGCTGAGAGAGCTGAAGTGTGTGTGCTGAAGTGATTTGGATACGTGGAGAAGATGAGTTAGGAGAAATTGACTCAGAGAGTGTACTTGTCAAAAGTGGAACTTTATCGATTGTTTTATGAAAATCAAGTGTTTCACATTCAATCTTTTACATTGGGACGCTAAGGTAATTGGACGATAACTTCCGGCCAGTTGTTTGATATCTTTTTTTAAAGGTCGGTGTTATATAGGCAGATTTCCATTCCTATAGAACATTTTCCGTTGCAATGTCTTATTGAAAAGAGCAGTCAAGGGCTTAACTATCTTATCTTTCACCCCTCTCACTGTCCCAAGATAGAATTTATGAGGGCCTCCTGTTTTAGTTACTTGTACCATTTAACGCTGATAGTATAGCTTCATCTTTTCGGTCAATTTGTGGGAAAAAGTTTTCCCATCTTAGCAATGGAACTGGATCCGGGACATGACTTGTGTCTCCAGTTGTAAATAAAGATAAAAGAAAAATCTTTGCTATGGCTTCACTGGCTCTAGCCAAGTCAACTTTTTCCGTAATCAGTGGACTAATTCATTGAGTAAATCCTCTCTAACTTCTAACATAACTATAGATTTATTTACGTTATCTTCTGCTATCTTCAGCAATATACATTTCATACTGACGTTTATCCTGAGTCATAAGTCTCCTAGTGCCTCTCCGCAACTTTACGTAATGTGTTCTATCATGTTGGTTGTTGTCTTCTCTGAGTTCTGGTGTACTACTTTATTAGACGAAAAGCACTTCTTTATGTTGTCGCTCGTTTTACGTGAATGCCGTCTACTACGCATTGACACATATGCCTCCACCACCATTTTGAAAATTTTACTGAAGGTTTTCTAAACTATGTTCATATCGTTTTCGTTCAAAATACTATCCCATATTTGTCTTTCAAGATCAATGCAAAGATCTTTGATACTTGTAAATCCAAAATCTGTTTTTTTTCAACTTTCATGTTGACCAGCATTAGAGGCGATGTTGGAAGTTAGCTCGAAAGTAATTTACCGCTGTTCATTTGTACCAAACTTTCCTTCAGGATCATCATCATCAACTACATCCTCATTTACAGATTGAACAAACTCTCACGCGTCCTCGTAGCGAATGGGATTTTCACCCAATTGTGTTACGCCACTACCAAAAAGTTTAGTTAGAGGCCACACCAACTGGCACTGAAAAGCGATTCTCCTTACTAAGAAACCGGTATGGTAAATCTCCGCTGTGATCAAATCTTGATAACTGAAGATAATTGATCTAAGTCCATCTATTATTACCCCTCTATAGTTTCCATCACTGTCATCGACAAACGATGAAGTCTCAAAATGTTTTTTCACGTGCATGCGAGAAACAATGAAATTATACGTCTCATCAAGTAAAACAGTGCCATGAGTTTATTTTGACAACATAGTTAGATATGTCTGAATTTCAGTTGACATGAGACATGATAGAGATTATCTATCTTTTTCATAAAAATTCTTTGAAGAATAGAAACACCAACAATATCATATATATATATATATATATATATATATATATATATATATATATATATATATATATATATATATATATATATATATATATATATATATATATATAAATATATATATATATATATATATATATATATATATATATATATATATATATATATATATATATATATATATATATATATATATATATATATATATATATATATATATATATATTGTAAATTGCATGGGAGGGTATTGATTGAGAGGGTGAAGGCATGTACAGAGCATCAGATTGGGGAAGAGCAGTGTGGTTTCAGAAGTGGTAGAGGATGTGTGGATCAGGTGTTTGCTTTGAAGAATGTATGTGAGAAATACTTAGAAAAGCAAATGGATTTGTATGTAGCATTTATGGATCTGGAGAAGGCATATGATAGAGTTGATAGAGATGCTCTGTGGAAGGTATTAAGAATATATGGTGTGGGAGGAAAGTTGTTAGAAGCAGTGAAAAGTTTTTATCGAGGATGTAAGGCATGTGTACGTGTAGGAAGAGAGGAAAGTGATTGGTTCTCAGTGAATGTACGTTTGCGGCAGGGGTGTGTGATGTCTCCATGGTTGTTTAATTTGTTTATGGATGGGGTTGTTAGGGAGGTAAATGCAAGAGTTTTGGAAAGAGGGGCAAGTATGAAGTCTGTTGGGGATGAGAGAGCTTGGGAAGTGAGTCAGTTGTTGTTCGCTGATGATACAGCGCTGGTGGCTGATTCATGTGAGAAACTTCAGAAGCTGGTGACTGAGTTTGGTAAAGTGTGTGGAAGAAGAAAGTTAAGAGTAAATGTGAATAAGAGCAAGGTTATTAGGTACAGTAGGGTTGAGGGTCAAGTCAATTGGGAGGTGAGTTTGAATGGAGAAAAACTGGAGGAAGTGAAGTGTTTTAGATATCTGGTAGTGGATCTGGCAGCGGATGGAACCATGGAAGCGGAAGTGGATCATAGGGTGGGGGAGGGGGCGAAAATTCTGGTGGCCTTGAAGAATGTGTGGAAGTCGAGAACATTATCTCGGAAAGCAAAAATGGGTCTGTTTGAAGGAATAGTGGTTCCAACAATGTTGTATGGTTGCGAGGCGTGGGCTATGGATAGAGTTGTGCGCAGGAGGATGGATGTGCTGGAAATGAGATGTTTGAGGACAATGTGTGGTGTGAGGTGGTTTGATCGAGTAAGTATCGAAAGGGTAAGAGAGATGTGTGGAAATAAAAAGAGCGTGGTTGAGAGAGCAGAAGAGGGTGTTTTGAAATGGTTCGGGCACATGGAGAGAATGAGTGAGGAAAGATTGACCAAGATAATATATGTGTCGGAGGTGGAGGGAACGAGGAGAAGAGGGAGAACAAATTGGAGGTGGAAAGATGGAGTGAAAAAGATTTTGTGTGATCGGGGCCTGAACATGCAGGAGGGTGAAAGGAGGGCAAGGAATAGAGTGAATTGGAGCGATGTGGTATACCGGGGTTGACGTGCTGTCAGTGGATTGAATCAGGGCATGTGAAGCGTCTGGGGTAAACCATGGAAAGCTGTGTAGGTATGTATATTTGCGTGTGTGGACGTATGTATATACATGTGTATGGGGGTGGGTTGGGCCATTTCTTTCTTCTGTTTTCCTTGCGCTACCTCGCAAACGCGGGAGACAGCGACAAGGCAAAAAAAAAAACAAAAAAAAAAACATATATACATGTGAAAACAAAGGAGGTAAGGGGAATGGGGGAGGAATGGGATGTATTTAGGGAAGCAGTGATGGCTTGCGCAAAAGATGCTTGTGTCATGAGAAGCGTGGGAGGTGGGTTGATTAGAACGAGTAATGAGTGGTAGGATGAAGAAGTAAGATTATTACTGAAATCGAAGAGAGTGGCATTTGGACGATTTTTGCAGGAAAAAAATGCAAATGAGTGGGATATGTATAAAAGAAAGAGACAGGAGGTGAAGAGAAAGGTGGAAGAGGTGAAAAAGAGGGCAAATGAGAGTTGGGGTGAGAGAGTATCATCAAATTTTAGGGAGAATAAAAAGATGTTCTGGAAGGAGGTAAATAAAGTGCGTAAGACAAGGGAGCAAATGGGAACTTCAGTGAAGGGGGCTAATGCGGTGGTGATAACAAGCAGTGGTGATGTGAAAAGGAGATAGAGTGAGTATTTTGAAGCTTTGTTGAATGTGTTTGATGATAGAGTGGCAGATATAGGGTGTTTTGGTCGAGGTGGTGTGCAAAGTGAGAGGGTTACGGAAAATGAATTGGAAAGCAGAGAATAGGTGTAAAAGCTTTGCGGAAGATGAAAGCCGGCAAGGCAGCAGATTTGGATGGTATTGCAGTAGAATTTATTAAAAAAGGGGGTGACTGTATTGTTGATTGGTTGGTAAGGTTATTTAATGTATGTATGATTCATGGTGAGGTGCCTGAGGATTGGCGGAATGCTTGCATAGTGCCATTGTACAAAGGCAAAGGGGATAAGAGTGAGTGCTCAAATTACAGAGGTATAAGTTTGTTGAGTATTACTGATAAATCATATGGGAGGGCATTGATTGACAGGGTGAAGGCATGTACAGAGCATCAGATTGGGGAAGAGCAGTGTGGTTTCAGAGGTGGTAGAGGATGTGTTCATTAGGTGTTTCCTTTGAAGAATGTATGTGAGAAATACTTAGAAAAGCAAATGGATTTGTATGTAGCATTTATGGATCTGGAGAAGGCATATGATGCTCTGAGATGCTCTGTGGAAGGTACTAAGAATATATGGTGTGGGAGGCAAGTTGTTAGAAGTGAAAAGTTATTATCGACGATGTAAGGCATGTGTACGTGTAGGAAGAGAGGAAAGTGATTGGTTCTCAGTGAATGTAAGTTTACGGCAGGGGTGTGTGATGTCTCCTTGGTTGTTTAATTTGTTTATGGATGGGGTTGTTAGGTAGGTGAATGCAAGAGTTTTGGAAAGAGGGGCAAGTATGCAGTCTGTTGCGGATGAGAGAGCCTGGGAAGTGAGTCAGTTGTTGTTCGCTGATGATACAGCGCTGGTGGCTGATTCATGTGAGAAACTGCAGAAGCTGGTGACTGAGTTTGGTAAAGTTTCTGAAAGAAGAAAGTTAAGAGTAAATGTGAATAAGAGCAAGGTTATTAGGTACAGTAGGGTTGAGGGTCAGCTCAATTAGGAGGTAAGTTTGAATGGAGAAAAACTGAAGGAAGTAAAGTGTTATAGATATCGGGGAGTGGATCTGGTAGCGGATGGAACCGTGGAAGCTGAAGTGAATCATATGGTGGGAGAGGGCGCGAAAATCCAGGGAGCCTTGAAGAATGCGTGGAAGTCGAGAACATTATCTCGGAAAGCAAAAATGGGTATGTTTGAAGGAATAGTGGTTCCAACAATGTTGTATGGTTGCGAGGCGCGGGCTGTGGATAGAGTTGTGCGCAGGAGGGTGGATGTGCTGGAAATGAGATGTTTCAGGACAATGTGTGGTGTGAGGTGGTTTCATCGAGTAAGTAATGTAAGGGTAAGAGTGATGAGTGGAAATAAGAAGAGCGTCGTTGAGAGAGGAGAAGAGGGTGTTTTGAAATGGTTTGGGCACATGAAGAGAATGAGTGAGGAAAGATTGACCAAGAGGATATATGTGTCGGAAAGTGGAGGGCACGAGGAGAAGTGGGAGACCAAATTGGTAGTGGAAAGATGGAGTGAAAAAGATTTTGTGTGATCGGGGCCTGAACATGCCGGACGGTGAAAGGAGGGCAAGGAATAGAGTGAATAGGATCGATGTGGTATACCGGGGTCGACGGGTGTCAATGGATTGAGTCAGGGCATGTGAAGCGTCTAGGGTAAACAAAGGAAAGTTGTGTGAGGCCTAATTGTGGAAAGGGAGCTGTGGTTTCGGGCATTATTGCATGACAGCAAGAGACTGAGTGTGAACGAATGAGACCTTTGTTGTCTTTCCCTAGCGCTACCTCGCACACATGAGGGGGGAGGGGGATGTTATTCCATGTGTGGCGAGGTGGCGATGGGAATGAATAAAGGCAGACAGTGTGAATTGTATGCGTGGTTATATATGTATATGTCTGTGTGTGTATATGTATATATATGTACATTGGGATGTATGGGAATGTATATTTGCGTGTTGGGACGTGTATGTATATACATGTGTATGGGAGTGGGTTGGGCCATTTCTTTCGTCTGTTTCCTTGCAGTATCTCGGAAACGCGGGAGACAGCGACAAAGCAAAATAATAACAATAAAAATAAAACAATAAAAATATGTTTATTTTTCTTTGTCGCTGTCTCCCGCGTTAGCGAAGTAGCGCAAGGAAACAGACGAAAGAGTGGCCCATCCCACCCACATACACATGTATATACATACACATCCACACACGCAAATATACATACCTATACATCTCAACGTATACATATATATATACACACACACAGACATATACATATAAACACATGTACATAATTCATACTGTCTGCCTTTATTCATTCCCATCGCCACCTCGCCACATATGAAATAACAACCCCTCCCCCCCATGTGTGCGAGGTAGCGTTAGGAAAAGACAACAAAGGCCACATTTGTTCACACTCAGTCTCTAGCTGTCATGTAATAATGCAACAAAACCACAGCTCCCTTTCCACATCCAGGCCCCACAGAACTTTCCATGGTTTACCCCAGACGCTTCACATACCCTTGTTCAATCCATTGACAGCACTTCGACCCCGGTATACCACATCGTTCCAATTCTCTCTATTCCTTGCACGGCTTTCACCCCCCTGCATGTTCAGGCCCCGATCACTCAAAATCTTTTTCACTCGATCCCTCCACTTCCAATTTGATCTCCCACTTATCCTCGTTGCTTCCATTTCTTACATATATATCCTTTGGGTCAATCTTTCCTCACTCATTCTCTCCATGTGACGAAATCATTTCTGCTCTCTCAACCACACTCTTTTTGTTACCACACATCTCTCTTACCCGATTATTACTTACACGATCAAACCACCTCACACCACATATTGTCCTCAAACATCTCATTTTCAGCACATCCATCCTCCTCCGCACAACTCTATCCATTGCCAACGCCTCGCAACCATATACCATTGTTGGAATCACTATTCCTTCAAACATACCCATTTTTGCTTTCCGAGATAATGTTTTCGACTTACACACATTCTTCAACGCTCCCAGTATTTTTGCCCCCTCCCCCAACCTATAATTCACTTCCGCTTCCTTGGTTCCATCCGTTGCCGGATCCACTCCCAGATATCTAACACACTTTACTTCCTCCAGTTTTCTTCCATTCAAACTGACCTCCCAGTTGACTTGTCCCTAAACCCTAATGTTCCTAATAACCTTGCTCTTATTCACACTTACTCTCATCTTTTTTCTTTCAAACACTTTACGAAACTCTGTCACCAGCTTCTGCAGTTCTCACATTAATCAGCCACCAGCGCTCTATCATCAGTGAACAAGTGACTCACTTCCCAAGCTTTTTCATCCACAACAGACTGCATGCTTGCACCTCTTACCAAAATTTTTGCATTCACCTCCCTAACAAACCCATCCATAAACAAATTAAACAACCATGGAGACATCACACACCCCTGCCGCGAACCTATATTCACTGAGAACCAATCACTTTTCTCTCTTCCTACACGTACACATGCCATACATCATCGATAAAAACTTTTCACTGCTTCTAACGACTTGCCTCCCACACCATATATTCTTACTACCTTCCATAGAGCATCTCTGTCAACTTTATCATGTGCCTTCTCCATATCCATAAAAGCTACATACCAATCCATATGCTTTTCTAAGTATTTCTCACATATAATATTCAAACCAAACACCTGATCCCCACATCCTCTACCACTTATGAAACCACACCTCTTTTCCCCAGTCTGATGCTCTGTACATGCGTTCACCCTCTCAAACAATACCCTTCCATATGATTTACCAGGAATACTCAACAAACTTATGCTTCTGCAATTTGAGCACTTTTTTTTTTCCACCTTGCCTTTGTACAATCGCACTATGCAAGCATTTCGCCAATCCTCAGGCACCTCACCATGAGTCACACATGCATTAGATAACCTTACCAACCAGTCAACAATACAGTCACCCTCTTTTTTAATGAATTCCACTGCAATACTATCCAAACCCGCTTCCTTGCCGGCTATCATCTTTCGCAAAGGTTTTACTACCTCTTCTTTCTTTACCAAATCATTCTCCCTAACCCTCTCATTTTGCACACCACCTCGATCAAGACACCCTATATCTGCCACTCTATCATCAAACACATTCAACAAACCTTCAAAATACTCACTCCATCTCCTTCTCACATCACCACTACTTGTTATCACTTCCCCATTAGCCCCCTTCACTGAAGTTCCCATTTGCTCCCTTGTCTTACGCACTTTATTTACCTTCTTCCAGAACATCTTTTTATTCTCCCTACAATTCAATACTTTCTCACCCCAACTCTCATTTGCCCTTTTTTTCACCTCTTGCACCTTTCTCTTGACCTCCTGTCTCTTTCTTTTATACTTCTCCCACTCAATTGCATTTTTTCCCTGCAAAAATCGTCCAAATGCCTCTCTCTTCTCTTTCACTAATAATCTTACTTTTTCATCCCACCATTCACTATCCTTTCTAATCTGCCCACCGCCCACACTTCTCATGCCACAAGCATCTTTTCCGCAAGCCATCACTGCTTCCCTAAATACATCCCATTCCTCCCCAACTTCCCTTACGTCCTTTGTTGTCACCTTTTTCCATTCTGTACTCAGTCTCTCCTGGTACTTCTTCACACAGGTCTGTTTCCCAAACTAACTTACTCTTCCCACTCTGTTCACCCCAACATTGCTTCTTATCTTTTTAAAACCTCCACGAATCTTCACCTTCGCCTCCATAAGATAATGATCAGGCATGTCCAATCACATGATTACGAAATAGCGTCCTTCTTTCGTCTCTTCGATGTATATCAACTGACTTTTGTTTCTCTCTTTTGTTTCACGTGATGATGTGATTATTACACGTAAGTGCATTTCGCAACTTATCGTGTTTCATTTTCCCCGTGGACTTATATGAATATCATGATCACTCACAAAATTGTGATCCTTTCAAATATATATATATATATATATATATATATATATATATATATATATATATATATATATATATATATATATATATATATATATATATATATATATATATATATATATATATACTCAGGAGAGACTGAGTACAGAATGGAAAAAGGTGAGAACAATGGAAGTAAGGGGAGTAGGGGAGGAATGGGATGTATTTAGGGAATCAGTGATGGATTGCGCAAAAGATGCTTGTGGCATGAGAAGAGTGGGAGGTAGGTTGATTAGAAAGGGTAGTGAGTGGTGGGATGAAGAAGTAAGAGTATTAGTGAAAGAGAAGAGAGAGGCATTTGGACGATTTTTGCAGGGAAAAAATGAAATTGAGTGGGAGACGTATAAAAGAAAGAGACAGGAGGTCAAGAGAAAGGTGCAAGAGGTGAAAAAAAAGGGCAAATGAGAGTTGGGGTGAGAGAGTATCATTAAATTTTAGGGAGAATAAAAAGATGTTCTGGAAGGAGGTAAATAAAGTGCGTAAGACAAGGGAGCAAATGGGAACTTCAGTGAAGGGCGCAAATGGGGAGGTGATAACAAGTAGTGGTGATGTGAGAAGGAGATGGAGTGAGTATTTTGAAGGTTTGTTGAATATGTTTGATGATAGAGTGGCAGATATACGGTGTTTTGGTCGAGGTGGTGTGCAAAGTACGAGGGTTAGGGAAAATGAGTTGGTAAACAGAGAATAGGTAGTAAAAGCTTTGCGGAAGATGAAAGCCGGCAAGGCAGCAGGTTTGGATGGTATTGCAGTGGAATTTATTAAAAAAGGGGGTGACTGTATTGTTGACTGGTTGGTAAGGTTATTTAATGTATGTATGACTCATGGTGAGGTGCCTGAGGATTGGCGGAATGCGTGCATAGTGCCATTGTACAAAGGCAAAGGGGATAAGAGTGAGTGCTCAAATTACAGAGGTATAAGTTTGTTGAGTATTCCTGGCAAATTATATGTGAGGGTATTGATTGAGAGGGTGAAGGCATGTACAGAGCATCAGATTGGGGAAGAGCAGTGTGGGTTCAGAAGTGGTAGAGGATGTGTGGATCAGGTGTTTGCTTTGAAGAATGTATGTGAGAAACACTTAGAAAAGCAAATGGATTTGTATGTAGCATTTATGGATCTGGAGAAGGCATATGATAGAGTTGATAGAGATGCTCTGTGGAAGGTATTAAGAATATATGGTGTGGGAGGAAAGTTGTTAGAAGCAGTGAAAAGTTTTTATCGAGGATGTAAGGCATGTGTACGTGTAGGAAGAGAGGAAAGTGATTGGTTCTCAGTGAATGTAGGTTTGCGGCAGGGGTGTGTGATGTCTCCATGGTTGTTTAATTTGTTTATGGATGGGGTTGTTAGGGAGGTGAATGCAAGAGTTTTGGAAAGAGGGGCAAGTATGAAGTCTGTTGGGGATAAGAGAGCTTGGGAAGTGAGTCAGTTGTTATTCGCTGATGATACAGCGCTGGTGGCTGATTCATGTGAGAAACTGCAGAAGCTGGTGACTGAGTTTGGTAAAGTGTGTGAAAGAAGAAAGTTAAGAGTAAATGTGAATAAGAGCAAGGTTATTAGGTACAGTAGGGTTGAGAGTCAATTCAACTGGGAGGTGAGTTTGAATGGAGAAAAACTGGAGGAAGTGAAGTGTTTTAGATATCTGGGAGTGGATCTGGTAGCTGATGGAACCATGGAAGCGGAAGTGGATCATAGGGTGGGGGAGGGGGCGAAAATTCTGGGAGCCTTGAAGAATGTATGGAAGTCGAGAACATTATCTCGGAAAGCAAAAATGGGTATGTTTGAAGGAATAGTGGTTCCAACAATGTTGTATGGTTACGAGGCGTGGACTATGGATAGAGTTGTGCGCAGGAGGATGGATGTGCTGGAAATGAGATGTTTGAGGACAATGTGTGGTGTGAGGTGGTTTGATCGAGTAAGTAACGTAATGGTAAGAGAGATCTGTGGAAATAAAAAGAGCGTGGTTGAGAGAGCTGAAGAGGGTGTTTTGAAATGGTTTGGTCACATGGAGAGAATGAGTGAGGAAAGATTGACCAAGAGGATATATGTGTCGGAAGTGGAGGGAACGAGGAGAAGAGGGAGACCAAATTGGAGGTGGAAAGATGGAGTGAAAAAGATTTTGTGTGATCGGGGCTTTTAACATACAGGAGGGTGAAAGGAGGGCAAAGAATAGAGTGAATTGGAGCGATGTGGTATACCGGGGTTGACGTGCTGTCAGTGGATTGAATCAAGGCATGTTTATGGGGGTGGTTTGGGCCATTTCTTTCGTCTGTTTCCTTGCGCTACCTCGCAAACGCGGGAGACAGCGACAAAGAAAAAAAAAAAAAAAAAAATATATATATATATATATATATATATATATATATATATATATATATATATATTTGCTTTTCTAAGTATTTCTCACATACATTCTTCAAAGCAAACACCTGATCCACACATCCTCTACCACTTATGAAACCACACTGCTCTTCCCCAATCTGATGCTCTGTACATGCCTTCACCCTCTCAATCAATACCCTCCCAAGAAGGGTAAAGGGGAAGAGTGGTTTAGGAATGTCTTGTGAGTAAAGTCAGGGGTTAGTGAGAGGACAAGAGCAAGGGAAGGAGTAGAAGTACTCCTGAAACATGAGTTGTGGGAGTATGTGATAGAATGTAAGAAAGTAAATTCTCGATTAATATGGGTAAAACTGAAAGTTGATGGAGAGAGATGGGTGATTATTGGTGCATATGCACCTGGGCATGAGAAGAAAGATCATGAGAGGCAAGTGTTTTGGGAGCAGCTGAATGACTGTGTTAGTGGTTTTGATGCACGAGACCGGGTTATAGTGATGGGTGATTTGAATGCAAAGGTGAGTAATGTGGCAGTTGAGGGAATAATTGGTATACATGGGGTGTTCATTGTTGTAAATGGAAATGGTGATGAGCTTGTAGATTTTTTTTTTTTTTTTTATACTTTGTCGCTGTCTCCCGCGTTTGCGAGGTAGCGCAAGGAAACAGACGAAAGAAATGGCCCAACCCTCCCCCATACACATGTATATACATACGTCCACACACGTAAATATACATACCTACACACCTTTCCATGGTTTTCCCCAGACGCTTCACATGCCTTGATTCAATCCACTGACAGCACGTCAACCCCGGTATACCACATCGCTCCAATTCACTCTATTCCTTGCCCTCCTTTCACCCTCCTGCATGTTCAGGCCCCGATCACACAAAATCTTTTTCACTCCATCTTTCCACCTCCAATTTGGTCTCCCTCTTCTCCTCGTTCACTCCACCTCCGACACATATATCCTCTTGGTCAATCTTTCCTCACTCATTCTCTCCATGTGCCCAAACTACTTCAAAACACCCTCTTCTGCTCTCTCAACCACGCTCTTTTTATTTCCACACATCTCTCTTACCCTTACGTTACTCACTCGATCAAACCACCTCACACCACACATTGTCCTCAAACATCTCATTTCCAGCACATCCATCCTCCTGCGCACAACTCTATCCATAGCCCACGCCTCGCAACCATACAACATTGTTGGAACCACTATTCCTTCAAACAGACCCATTTTTGCTTTCCGAGATAATGTTCTCGACTTCCACACATTCTTCAAGGCCCCCAGAATTTTCGCCACCTCCCCCACCCTATGATCCACTTCCGCTTCCATGGTTCCATCCGCTGCCAGATCCACTCCCAGATATCTAAAACACTTCACTTCCTCCAGTTTTTCTCCATTCAAACTCACCTCCCAATTGACTTGACCCTCAACCCTACTGTACCTAATAACCTTGCTCTTATTCACATTTACTCTTAACTTTCTTCTTCCACACACTTTACCAAACTCAGTCACCAGCTTCTGCAGTTTCTCACATGAATCAGCCACCAGCGCTGTATCATCAGCGAACAACAACTGACTCACTTCCCAAGCTCTCTCATCCCCAACAGACTTCATACTTGCCCCTCTTTCCAAAACTCTTGCATTTACCTCCCTAACAACCCCATCCATAAACAAATTAAACAACCATGGAGACATCACACACCCCTGCCGCAAACCTACATTCACTGAGAACCAATCACTTTCCTCTCTTCCTACACGTACACATGCCTTACATCCTCGATAAAAGCTTTTCACTGCTTCTAACAACTTGCCTCCCACACCATATATTCTTAATACCTTCCACAGAGCATCTCTATCAACTCTATCATATGCCTTCTCCAGATCCATAAATGCTACATACAAATCCATTTGCTTTTCTAAGTATTTCTCACATACATTCTTCAAAGCAAACACCTGATCCACACATCCTCTACCACTTTTGAAACCACACTGCTCTTCCCCAATCTGATGCTCTGTACATGCCTTCACCCTCTCAATCAATACCCTCCCATATAATTTACCAGGAATACTCAACAAACTTATACCTCTGTAATTTGAGCACTCACTCTTATCCCCTTTGCCTTTGTACAATGGCACTATGCACGCATTCCGCCAATCCTCAGGCACCTCACCATGAGTCATACATACATTAAATAACCTTACCAACCAGTCAACAATACAGTCACCCCCTTTTTTAATAAATTCCACTGCAATACCATCCAAACCTGCTGCCTTGCCGGCTTTCATCTTCCGCAAAGCTTTCACTACCTCTTCTCTTTTTACCAAATAATTTTCCCTAACCCTCTCACTTTGCACACCACCTCGACCAAAACACCCTATGTCTGCCACTCTATCATCAAACACATTCAACAAACCTTCAAAATACTCACTCCATCTCCTTCTCACATCACCACTACTTGTTATCACCTCCCATTTGCGCCCTTCACTGAAGTTCCCATTTGCTCCCTTGTCTTACGCACTTTATTTACCTCCTTCCAGAACATCTTTTTATTCTCCCTAAAATTTAATGATACTCTCTCACCCCAACTCTCATTTGCCCTTTTTTTTTCACCTCTTGCACCTTTCTCTTGACCTCCTCTCTCTTTCTTTTATACATCTCCCACTCAATTGCATTTTTTCCCTGCAAAAATCGTCCAAATGCCTAGCTCTTCTGTTTCACTAATACTCTTACTTCTTCATCCCACCACTCACTACCCTTTCTAATCAACCCACCTCCCACTCTTCTCATGCCACAAGCATCTTTTGCGCAATCCATCACTGATTCCCTAAATACATCCCATTCCTCCCCCACTCCCCTTGCTTCCATTGTTCTCACCTTTTTCCATTCTGTACTCAGTCTCTCCTGGTACTTCCTCACACAGGTCTCCTTCTCAAGCTCACTTACTCTCACCACCCTCTTCACCCCAACATTCACTCTTCTTTTCTGAAAACCCATACAGATCTTCACCTTAGCCTCCACAAGATAATGATCAGACATCCCTCCAGTTGCACCTCTCAGCACATTAACATCCAAAAGTCTCTCTTTCGCACGCCTGTCAATTAACACGTAATCCAATAACGCTCTCTGGCCATCTCTCCTACTTACATAAGTATACTTATGTATATCTCGCTTTTTAAACCAGGTATTCCCAATCATCAGTCATTTTTCAGCACATAAATCTACAAGCTCTTCACCATTTCCATTTACAACACTGAACACCCCATGTATACCAATTATTCCCTCAACTGCCACAAGTGTTTTGGGAACAGCTGAATGACTGTGTTACTGGTTTTGATGCACGAGACCGAGTTATAGTGATGGGTGATTTGAATGCAAAGGTGAGTAATGTGGCAGTTGAGGGAATAATTGGTATACATGGGGTGTTCAGTGTTGTAAATGGAAATGGTGAAGAGCTTGTAGATTTATGTGCTGAAAAAGGACTGATGGTTGTGAATAACTGGTTTAAAAAGCGAGATATGCATAAGTATACCTATGTAAGTAGGAGAAATGGCTAGAGAGCGTTATTAGATTACGTGTTAATTGACACGCGCGCGAAAGAGAGACTTTTGGATGTTAATGTGCTGAGAGGTGCAACTGGAGGGATGTCTGATCATTATCTTCTTGAGGCTAAGGTGAAGATTTGTATGGGTTTTCTGAAAAGAAGAGTGAATGTTGGGGTGAAGAGGGTGGTGAGAGTAAGGGAGCTTGGGAAGGACACTTGTGTGAGGAAGTACCAGGAGAGACTGAGTACAGAATGGAAAAAGGTGAGAACAATGGAAGTAAGGGGAGTGGGGGAGGAATGGGATGTATTTAGGGAATCAGTGATGGATTGGGCAAAAGATGCTTATGGCATGAGAAGAGTGAGAGGTGGGTTGATTAGAAAAGGTAGTGAGTGGTGGGATGAAGAAGTAAGAGTATTAGTGAAAGAGAAGAGAGAGGCATTTGGAAGATTTTTGCGGGGAAAAACTGCAATTGAGTGGGAGATGTATAAAAGAAAAAGACAGGAGGTCAAGAGAAAGGTGCAAGAGGTGAAAAAAAAGGCAAATGAGATTTGGGGTGAGAGAGTATCACTAAATTTTAGGGAGAATAAAAAGATGTTCTGGAAGGAGGTAAATAAAGTGCGTAAGACAAGGGAGCAAATGGGAACTTCAGTGAAGGGTGCAAATGGGGAGGTGATAACAAGTAGTGGCGATGTGAGAAGGAGATGGAGTGAGTATTTTGAAGGTTTGTTGAATGTGTTTGATGATAGAGTGGCAGATATAGGGTGTTTTGGTCGAGGTGGTGTGCAAAGTGAGAGGGTTAGGGAAAATGATTTGGTAAACAGAAAAGAGGTAGTAAAAGCTTTACGGAAGATGAAAGCCGGCAAGGCGGCAAGTTTGGATGGTATTTCAGTGGAATTTATTAAAAAATGGGGTGACAGTATTGTTGACTGGTTGGTAAGGTTATTTAATGTATGTTTGACTCATGGTGAGGTGCCTGAGTATTGGCGGAATGCGTGCATAGTTACATTATACAAAGGCAAAGGGGATAAGAGTGAGTGCTCAAATTATAGAGGTATAAGTTTGTTGAGTATATATATATATATATATATATATATATATATATATATATATATATATATATATATATATATATATATATATATATATATATATATATATATATATATATATATATATATATATATATATATATATATATATATATATATATATATATATATATATATATATATATATATATATATATATATATATATATATATATATATATATATATATATATATATATATATATATATATATATATATATATATATATATATATATATATATATATATATATATATATATATATATATATATATATATATATATATATATATATATATATATATATATATATATATATATATATATATATATATATATATATATATATATATATATATATATATATATATATATATATATATATATATATATATATATATATATATATATATATATATATATATATATATATATATATATATATATATATATATATATATATATATATATATATATATATATATATATATATATATATATATATGTATATATATATATATATATATATATATATATATATATATATATATATATATATATATATATATATATATATATATATATATATATATATATATATATGTATATATATATATATATATATATATATATATATATATATATATATATATATATATATATATATATATATATATATATATATATATATATATATATATATATATATATATATATATATATATATATATATATATTTATATGTATATATATATATATATATATATATATATATATATATATATATATATATATATATATATATATATATATATATATATATATATATATATATATATATATATATATATATATATATATATATATATATATATATATAGGTGAGAACAATGGAAGTAAAGGGAGTGGGGGAGGAATGGGATGTATTCAGGGAATCAGTGATGGATTGCGCAAAAGATGCTTGTGGCATGAGAAGAGTGGGAGGTGGGTTGATTAGAAAGGGTAGTGAGTGGTGGGATGAAGAAGTAAGAGTATTAGTGAAAGAGAAGAGAGAGGCATTTGGACGATTTTTGCAGGGAAGAAATTCAGTTGAGTGGGAGACGTATAAAAGAAAGAGACAGGAGGTCAAGAGAAAGGTGCAAGAGGTGAAAAAAAAGGGCAAATGAGAGTTGGGGTGAAAGAGTATCATTAAATTTTAGGGAGAATAAAAAGATGTTCTGGAAGGAGGTAAATAAATTGCATAAGACAAGGGAGCAAATGGGAACTTCAGTGAAGGGCACAAGTGGGGAGGTGATAACAAGTAGTGGTGATGTGAGAAGGAGATGGAGTGAGTATTTTGAAGGTTTGTTCAATGTGTTTGATGATAGAGTGGCAGATGTAGGGTGCTTTGGTCGAGGTGGTGTGCAGAGTGAGAGGGTAAGGGAAAATGATTTGGTAAACAGAGAAGAGGTAGTAAAAGCTTTGCGGAAGATGAAAGCCGGCAAGGCAGCAGGTTTGGATGGTATTGCAGTGGAATTTATTAAAAGAGGGGGTTACTGTGTTGTTGACTGGTTGGTAAGGTTATTTAATGTATGTGTGACTCACGGTGAGGTGCCTGAGAATTGGAGGAATGCGTGCATAGTGCCATTGTACAAAGGCAAAGGGGATAAGAGTGAGTGCTCAAATTACAGAGGTATAAGTCGGTTGAGTATTCCTGGTAAATGATATGTGAGGGTATTGATTGAGAGGGTGAAGGCATGTACAGAGCATCAGATTGGGGAAGAGCAGTGTGGTTTCAGAAGTGGTAGAGGATGTGTGGATAAGGTGTATGCTTTGAAGAATGTATGTGAGAAATACTTAGAAAAGCAAATAGATTTGTATGTAGCATTTATGGATCTGGAGAAGGCATATGATAGAGTTGATAGAGATGCTCTGTGGAAGGTATTAAGAATATATGGTGTGGGAGGAAAGTTGTTAGAAGCAGTGAAAAGTTTTTATCGAGGATGTAAGACATGTGTACGTGTAGGAAGAGAGGAAAGTGATTGGTTCTCAGTGAATGTAGGTTTGCGGCAGGGGTGTTTGATGTCTCCATGGTTGTTTAATTTGTTTATGGATGGGGTTGTTAGATAGGTGAATGCAAGAGTTTTGGAAATAGGCGCAAGTATGAAGTCTGTTGGGGATGAGAGAGCTTGGGAAGTGAGTCAGTTGTTGTTCGCTGATGATACAGCGCTGGTGGCTGATTCATGTGAGAAACTGCAGAAGCTGGTGACTGAGTTTGGTAAAGTGTGTGAAAGAAGAAAGTTAAGAGTAAATGAGAATAAGAGCAAGGTTATTAGGTACAGTAGGGTTGAGGGTCAAGTCAATTGGGAGGTGAGTTTGAATGGAGAAAAACTGGAGGAAGTGAAGTGTTCTAGATATCTGGGAGTGGATCTGGTCACATGGAGAGAATGAGTGAGGAAAGATTGACCAAGAGGATATATGTGTCGGAGGTGGAGGGAACGAGGAGAAGAGGGAGACCAAATTGGAGGTGGACAGATGGAGTGAAAAAGATTTTGTGTGATCGGGGCCTGAACATGCAGGAGAGTGAAAGGAGGGCAAGGAATAGAGTGAATTGGAGCGATGTGGTATACCGGGGTTGACGTGCTGTCAGTGGATTGAATCGGGGCATGTGAAGCGTCTGGGTTAAACCATGGAAAGCTGTGTAGGTATGTATATTTGCGTGTGTGGACGTATGTATATACATGTGTATGGGGGTGGGTTGGGCCATTTCTTTCGTCTGTTTCCTTGCGCTACCTCGCAAACGCGGGAGACAGCGACAAAGCAAAAAAAAAAAAAAAAAAAAATATATATATATATATATATATATATATATATATATATATATATATATATATATATATTGGGAGCGGGAGTCTGGAAATCCTCCCCTCTCGTTTTTTTTAATTTTCCAAAAGACGGAACAGAGAATGAGGCCAGGTGAGGATATTCCCTCAGAGGCCCAGTCCTCTGTTCTTAACGCTACCTTGCTAACGCGGGAAATGGCGAATAGTATGAAAGAAAGAATATATACATATATATATATATATATATATATATATATATATATATATAAATATATATATATATATATATATATATATATATATATATATATATATATATATATATGTATATATATATTTATATATATATATATATATATATATATATATATATATATATATATATATATATATATATATATATATATATATTTTTTTTTTTTTTTTTTTTTTTTTTATACTTTGTCGCTGTCTCCCGCGTTTGCGAGGTAGCGCAAGGAAACAGACGAAAGAAATGGCCCCCCCCCCCCCCATACACATGTACATACACACGTCCACACACGCAAATATACATACCTACACAGCTTTCCATGGTTTACCCCAGACGCTTCACATGCCTTGCTTCAATCCACTGACAGCACGTCAACCCCTGTATACCACATGACTCCAATTCACTCTATTTCTTGCCCTCCTTTCACCCTCCTGCATGTTCAGGCCCCGATCACACAAAATCTTTCTCACTCCATCTTTCCACCTCCAATTTGGTCTCCCTCTTCTCCTCGTTCCCTCCACCTCCGACACATATATCCTCTTGGTCAATCTCTCCTCACTCATTCTCTCCATGTGCCCAAACCATTTCAAAACACCCTCTTCTGCTCTCTCAACCACGCTCTTTTTATTTCCACACATCTCTCTTACCCTTACGTTACTTACTCGATCAAACCACCTCACACCACACATTGTCCTCAAACATCTCATTTCCAGCACATCCATCCTCCTGCGCACATCTCTATCCATAGCCCACGCCTCGCAACCATACAACATTGTTGGAACCACTATTCCCTCAAACATACCCATTTTTGCTTTCCGAGATAATGTTCTCGACTTCCACACATTTTTCAAGGCTCCCAAAATTTTCGCCCCCTCCCCCACCCTATGATCCACTTCCGCTTCCATGGTTCCATCCGCTGCCAGATCCACTCCCAGATATCTAAAACACTTCACTTCCTCCAGTTTTTCTCCATTCAAACTCACCTCCCAATTGACTTGACCCTCACCCCTACTGTACCTAATAACCTTGCTCTTATTCACATTTACTCTCAACTTTCTTCTTCCACACACTTTACCAAACTCAGTCACCAGCTTCTGCAGTTTCTCACATGAATCAGCCACCAGCGCTGTATCATCAGCCAACAACAACTGACTCACTTCCCAAGCTCTCTCATCCCCAACAGACTTCATACTTGCCCCTCTTTCCAGGACTCTTGCATTTACCTCCCTTACAACCCCATCCATAAACAAATTAAACAACCATGGAGACATCACACACCCCTGTCGCAAACGTACATTCACTGAGAACCAATCACTTTCCTCTCTTCCTACACGTACACATGCCTTACATCCTCGATAAAAACTTTTCACTGCTTCTAACAACTTTCCTCCCACACCATATATTCTTAATACCTTCCACAGAGAATCTCTATCAACTCTATCATATGCCTTCTCCAGATCCATAAATGCTACATACAAATCCATTTGCTTTTCTAAGTATTTCTCACATACATTCTTCAAAGCAAACACCTGATAAACACATCCTCTACCACTTCTGAAACCGCACTGCTCTTCCCCAATCTGATGCTCTGTACATGCCTTCACCCTCTCAATCAATACCCTCCCAAATAATTTACCAGGAATACTCAACAAACTTATACCTCTGTAATTTGAGCACTCACTCTTATCCCCTTTGCCTTTGTACAATGGCACTATGCACGCATTCCGCCAATCCTCAGGCACCTCACCATGAGTCATACATACATTAAATAACCTTACCAACCAGTCAACAATACAGTCACCCCCTTTCTTAATAAATTCCACTGCAATACCATCCAAACCTGCTGCCTTGCCGGCTTTCATCTTCCGCAAAGCTTTTACTACCTCTTCTCTGTTTACCAAATAATTTTCCCTAACCCTCTCACTTTGCACACCACCTCGACCAAAACACCCTATATCTGCCACTCTGTCATCAGACACATTCAACAAACCTTCAAAATACTCATTCCATCTCCTTCTCACATCACCGCTACTTGTTATCACCTCCCCATTTACGCCCTTCACTGAAGTTCCCATTTGCTCCCTTGTCTTACGCACCCTATATATATATATATATATATATATATATATATATATATATATATATATATATATATATATATATATATATACTTGTTATCACCTCCCCATTTACGCCCTTCACTGAAGTTCCCATTTGCTCCCTTGTCTTACGCACCCTATATATATATATATATATATATATATATATATATATATATATATATATATATATATATATATATATATATATATATATATATATATATATATATATATATATATATATATATATATATATATATATATATATATATATATATATATATATATATATATATATATATATATATATATATATATATATATATATATATATATATATATATATATATATATATATATATATATATATATATATATATATATATATATATATATATATATATATAAATATATATATACATATATATATATATATATATATATATATATATATATATATATATATATATATATATATATATATATATATATATATATATATATATATATATATATATATATATATATATATATATTTATTTATATATATATATATATATATATATATATATATATATATATATATATATATATATATATATATATATATATATATATATATATATTTTTTTTTTTTTTTTTTGTTTGCTTTGTCACTGTCTCCCGTGTTTGCGAGGTAGCGCAAGGAAACAGACTAAAGGAATGGCCCAACCCACCCTCATACACATGTATATACATACGTCCACACACGCAAATATACATACCTACTCAGCTTTCCATGGTTTACCCCAGACGCTTCACATGCCCTGATTCATCTATTGACAGCACGTCAACCCCGGTATACCACATTAATCCAATTCACTCTATTCCTTGCCCTCCTTTCACCCTCCTGCATGTTCAGGCCCCGATCACACAAAATCTTTTTCACTCCATCTTTCCACCTCCAGTTTGGTCTCCCACTTCTCCTCGTTCCCTCCACCTCCGACACATATATTATCTTGGTTAATCTTTCCTCACTCATTCTCTCCATGTGCCCAAACCATTTCAAAACACCCTCTTCTGCTCTCTCAACCACGCTCTTTTTATTTCCACACATCTCTCTTACCCTTACGTTACTTACTCGATCAAACCACCTCACACCACACATTGTCCTCAAACATCTCATTTCCAGCACATCCATACTCCTGCGCACAACTCTATCCATAGCCCACGCCTCGCAACCATACAACATTGTTGGAACCACTATTCCTTCAAACATACCCATGTTTGCTTTCCAAGATAATGTTCTCAAATTCCACACATTCTTCAAGGCTCCCAGGATTTTCGCCCCCTCCACCATCCTATGATCAACTTCCGCTTCCATGGTTCCATCCGCTGCCAGATCCACTACCAGATATTTAAAACACTTTACTTCCTCTAGTTTTTCTCCATTCAAACTTACCTCCCAATTGACTTGACCCTCAACCCTACTGTACCTAATAACCTTGCTCTTATTCACATTTACTCTTAACTTTCTTCTTTCACACATTTTACCAAACTCAGTCAACAGCTTTTTCAGTTTCTCACATGAATCAGCCACCAGCGCTGTATCATCAGCGAACAACAACTGACTCACTTCTCAAGCCCTCTCATCCCCAACAGACTTCATACTTGCCCCTCTTTCCAAAACCCTTGCATTTACCTCCCTAACAACCCCATCCATAAACAAATTAAACAACCATGGAGACATCACACACCGCTGCCGCAAACCTACATTCACTGAGAACCAATCACTTTCCTCTCTTCCTACACGTACACATGCCTTACATCCTCGATAAAAACTTTTCACTGCTTCTAACAACTTGCCTCCCACACCATATATTTTTAATACCTTCCACAGAGCATCTCTATCAACTCTATCACATGCCTTCTCCAGATCCATAAATTTTACATACAAATCCATTTGCTTTTCTAAGTATTTGTCACATACATTCTTCAAAGCAAACAACTAATCCACACATCCTCTACCACTTCTGAAAACACACTGCTCTTCCCCAATCTGATGCTCTGTACATGATTTCACCCTCTCAATCAATACCCTCCCATATGATTTACCAGGAATACTCAACAAACTTATACCTCTGTAATTTGAGCACTCACTCTTATCCCCTTTGCCTTTGTACAATGGCACTATGCACGCATTCCGCCAATCCTCAGGCACCTCACCATGAGTCATATATACATTAAATAACCTTACCAACCCGTCAATAATACAGTCACCCCCTTTTTTAATAAATTCCACTGCAATACCATCCAAACCTGCTGCCTTGCCGGCTTTCATCTTCCGTAAAGCTTTTACTACCTCTTCTCTGTTTACCAAATAATTTTCCCTAACCCTCTCACTTTGCACACCACCTCGACCAAAACATCCTATATCTGCCACTCTATCATCAAACACATTCAACAAACCTTCAAAATATTCACTCCATCTCCTTCTCACATCACCACTACTTGTTATCACCTCCCCATTTGCGCCCTTCACTGAAGTTCCCATTTGCTCCCTTGTCTTACGCACTTTATTTACCTCCATCCAGAACATCTTTTTATTCTCCCTAAAATTTAATTATACTCTCTCACCACAACTCTCATTTGCCCTCTTTTTCACCTCTTGCATCTTTCTCTTGACCTCCTGTCTCTTTCTTTTATACATATCCCACTCAATTGCATTTTTTCCCTGCAAAAATCGTCCAAATGCCTCTCTCTTCTCTTTCACTAATAATCTTACTTCTTCATCCCACCACTCACTACCCTTTCTAATCAACCCACCTCCCACTCTTCTCATGCCACAAGCATCTTTTGCGCAATCCATCACTGATTCACTAAATACATCCCATTCCTCCCCCACTCCCCTTACTTCCATTATTCTCACCTTTTTCCATTCTGTACTCAGTCTCTCCTGGTACTTCCTCACATAAGTCTCCTTCCCAAGCTCACTTACTCTCCCCACCCTCTTCACCCCAACATTCACTCTTCTTTTCTGAAAACCCATACAAATATTCACCTTAGCCTCCACAAGATAATGATGAGACATCCCTCCAGTTGCACCTCTCAGCACATTAACGTCCAAAAGTCTCTCTTTCGCTCGCCTGTCAATTAACACGTAATCCAATAACGCTCTCTGGCCATCTCTCCTACTTACATACGTATACTTATGTATATCTCGCTTTTTAAACCAGGTATTCCCAATCACCAGTCCTTTTTCAGCACATAAATCTACAAGCTCTTCACCATTTCCATTTACAACACTGACCACCCCATGTATACCAATTATTCCGTCAACTGCCACATTACTCACCTTTGCATTCAAATCACCCATCACTATAACCCGGTCTCGTGCGTCAAAACCACTAACACACTCATTCAGCTGCTCCCAAAACACTTGCCTCTCATGATCTTTCTTCTCATGCTCAGGTGCATATGCACCAATAATCACCCATCTCTCTCCATCAACTTTCAGTTTTACCTATATTAATCGAGAATTTACTTTCTTACATTCTATCACATACTCTCACAACTCCTGTTTCAGGAGTACTGCTACTCCATCCCTTGCTCTTGTCCTCTCACTAACCCCTGACTTTGCTCCCAAGACATTCCCAAACCACTCTTCCCCTTTACCCTTGAGTTTCGTTTCGCTCAGAGCCAAAACATCCAGGCTGCTTTCCTCAAACATATTACCTATCTCTCCTTTTTTCACATCTTGGTTACATCCACACACATTTAGACACCCCAGTCTGAGCATTCGAGGAGGATGAGCACTCTCCGCGTGACTCGTTCTTCTGTTTCCCATAATATATATATATATATATATATATATATATATATATATATATATATATATATATATATATATATATATATATATATATATATATATAAATATATATTATCCCTGGGGATAGGGGATTAATAATACTTCCCACGTATTCCCTGCGTGTCGTAGAAGGCTACTAAAAGGGGAGGGAGCGGGGGGCTGGAAATCCTCCCCTCTCGTTTTTTTTTTTAATTTTCGAAAAGAAGGAACAGAGGGGGCCAGGTGAGGATATTCCAAAAAAGGCCCAGTCCTCTGTTCTTAACGCTACCTCGCTAACGCGGGAAATGGCAAATAGTTTAAAAGAAAAGAAAGAAAATATATATATATATATATATATATATATATATATATATATATATATTTTCCTTTCTTTTATACTATTCGCCATTTCCCGCGTTAGCAAGGTAGCGTTAAGAACAGAGGACTGGGCCTTTTTTGGAATATCCTCACCTGGCCCCCCTCTGTTCCTTCTTTTGGAAAATTAAAAAAAAAAAAAGAGAGGGGAGGATTTCCAGCCCCCCGCTCCCTCCCCTTTTAGTCGCCTTCTACGACACGCAGGGAATACGTGGGAAGTATTCTTAATCCCCTATCCCCAGGGATAATATATATATATATATATATATATATATATATATATATATATATATATATATATATATATATATATATATATATATATATATATATATATATATATATATGTATATATATATATATAGATACATATATATATATATATATATATATATATATATATATATATATATATATATATATATATATATATATATATATATATATATATATATATATATATATATATATATATTCATTTATATTCATATATATATATATATATATATATATATTCATTTTTTTCATTCATTTCAAGTTAAAAGTTTGTTTTCTAAATTGTTTCTTACATTTTTCATATGTATATATATGTATGTGTGTGTGTGTGTGTGTATATGTATGTATATATGTATATTATCCCTGGGGATAGGGGTGAAAGAATACTTCCCACGTATTCCTCGCGTGTCGTAGAAAGCGACTAGAGGGGACGGGAGCGGGGGGCCGGAAATCCTCCCCTCCTTGTATTAACTTTCTAAAATGGGAAACAGAAGAAGGAGTCACGCGGGGAGTGATCATCCTCCTCGAAGGCTCAGAGTGGGGTGCCTAAATGTGTGTGGATGTAACCAAGATGTGAAAAAAGGAGAGATAGGTAGTATGTTTGAGGAAAGGAACCTGGATGTTTTGGCTCTGAGTGAAACGAAGCTCAAGGGTAAAGGGGAAGAGTGGTTTGGAAATGTCTGGGGAGTGAAGTCAGGGGTTAGTGAGAGGACAAGAGCAAGGGAAGGAGTAGCAATACTCCTGAAACAGGAGTTGTGGGAGTATGTGATAGAATGTAAGAAAGTAAATTCTCGATTAATATGGGTAAAATTGAAAGTTGATGGAGAGAGGTGGGTGATTATTGGTGCATATGCACCTGGGCATGAGAAGAAAGATCATGAGAGGCAAGTGTTTTGGGAGCACCTGAATGAGTGTGTTAGCGGTTTTGATGCACGAGACCGGGTTATAGTGATGGGTGATTTGAATGCAAAGGTGAGTAATGTGGCAGTTGAGGGAATAATTGGTATGCATGGGGTGTTCAGTGTTGTAAATGGAAATGGTGAAGAGCTTGTAGATTTATGTGCTGAAAAAGGACTGATGATTGGGAATACCTGGTTTAAAAAGCGAGATATACATAAGTATACTTATGTAAGTACGAGAGATGGCCAGAGAGCGTTATTGGATTACGTGTTAATTGACAGGCGTGCGAAAGAGAGACTTTTGGATGTTAATGTGCTGAGAGGTGCAACTGGAGGGATGTCTGATCATTATCTTGTGAAGGCTAAGGTGAAGATTAGTATGGGTTTTCAGAAAAGAGGAGTGAATGTTGGGGTGAAGAAGGTGGTGAGAGTAAGTGAGCTTGGGAAGGAGACCTGTGTGGGGAAGTACCAGGAGAGACTGTGTACAGAATGGAAAAAGGTGAGAACAATGGAAGTAAGGGGAGTGGGGGAGGAATGGGATGTATTTAGGGAATCAGTGATGGATTGTGCAAAAGATGCTTGTGGCATGAGAAGAGTGGGAGGTGGGCTGTTTAGAAAGGGTAGTGAGTGGTGGGATGAAGAAGTAAGAGTATTAGTGAAAGAGAAGAGAGAGGCATTTGGACGATTTTTGCAGTGAAAAAATGCAATTGAGTGGGAGAAGTATAAAAGAAAGAGACAGGAGGTCAAGAGAAAGGTGCAAGAGGTGAAAAAAAGGGCAAATGAGAGTTGGGGTGAGAGACTATCAGTAAATTTTAGGGAGAATAAAAAGATGTTCTGGAAGGAGGTAAATAGGGTGCGTAAGACAAGGGAGCAAATGGGAACTTCAGTGAAGGGCGTAAATGGGGAGGTGATAACAAGTAGTGGTGATGTGAGAAGGAGATGGAATGAGTATTTTGAAGGTTTGTTGAATGTGTTTGATGACAGAGTGGCAGATATAGGGCTTTTTGGTCGAGGTGGTGTGCAAAGTGAGAGGGTTAGGGAAAATGATTTGGTAAACAGAGAAGAGGTAGTAAAAGCTTTGTGGAAGATGAAACCCGGCAAGGCAGCAGGTTTGGATGGTATTGCAGTGGAATTTATTAAGAAAGGGGGTGACTGTATTGTTGACTGGTTGGTAAGGTTATTTAATGTATGTATGACTCATGGTGAGGTGCCTGAGGATTGGCGGAATGCGTGCATAGTGCCATTGTACAAAGGCAAAGGGGATAAGAGTGAGTGCTCAAATTACAGAGGTATAAGTTTGTTGAGTATTCCTGGTAGATTATATGGGAGGGTATTGATTGAGAGGGTGAAGGCATGTACAGAGCATCAGATTGGGGAAGAGCAGTGCGGTTTCAGAAGTGGTAGAGGATGTGTGGATCAGGTGTTTGCTTTGAAAAATGTATGTGAGAAATACTTAGAAAAGCAAATGGATTTGTATGTAGCATTTATGGATCTGGAGAAGGCATATGATAGAGTTGATAGAGATGCTCTGTGGAAGGTATTAAGAATATATGGTGTGGGAGGCAAGTTGTTAGAAGCAGTGAAAAGTTTTTATCGAGGATGTAAGGCATGTGTACGTGTAGGAAGAGAGGAAAGTGATTGGTTCTCAGTGAATGTAGGTTTGCGGCATGGGTGTGTGATGTCTCCATGGTTGTTTAATTTGTTTATGGATGGGGTTGTTAGGGAGGTAAATGCAAGAGTCCTGGAAAGAGGGGCAAGTATGAAGTCTGTTGGGGATGAGAGAGCTTGGGAAGTGAGTCAGTTGTTGTTCGCTGATGATACAGCGCTGGTGGCTGATTCATGTGAGAAACTGCAGAAGCTGGTGACTGAGTTTGGTAAAGTGTGTGGAAGAAGAAAGTTAAGAGTAAATGTGAATAAGAGCAAGGTTATTAGGTACAGTAGGGTTGAGGGTCAAGTCAATTGGGAGGTGAGTTTGAATGGAGAAAAACTGGAGGAAGTGAAGTGTTTTAGATATCTGGGAGTGGATCTGTCAGCGGATGGAACCATGGAAGCGGAAGTGGATCATAGGGTGGGGGAGGGGGCGAAAATTTTGGGAGCCTTGAAAAATGTGTGGAAGTCGAGAACATTATCTCGGAAAGCAAAAATGGGTATGTTTGAAGGAATAGTGGTTCCAACAATGTTGTATGGTTGCGAGTCGTGGGCTATGGATAGAGTTGTGCGCAGGAGGATGGATGTGCTGGAAATGAGATGTTTGAGGACAATGTGTGGTGTGAGGTGGTTTGATCGAGTAAGTAACGTAAGGGTAAGAGAGATGTGTGGAAATAAAAAGAGCGCGGTTGAGAGAACAGAAGAGGGTGTTTTGAAATGGTTTGGGCACATGGAGAGAATGAGTGAGGAAAGATTGACCAAGAGGATATATGTGTCGGAGGTGGAGGGAACGAGGAGAAGAGGGAGACCAAATTGGAGGTGGAAAGATGGAGTGAAAAAGATTTTGTGTGATCGGGGCCTGAACATGCAGGAGGGTGAAAGGAGGGCAAGGAATAGAGTGAATTGGAGCGATGTGGTATACCGGGGTTGACGTGCTGTCAGTGGATTGAATCAAGGCATGTGAAGCGTCTGGGGTAAACCATGGAAAGCTGTGTAGGTATGTATATTTGCGTGTGTGGACGTGTGTATGTACATGTGTATGGGGGGGGGGGGGTGGGGCCATTTCTTTCGTCTGTTTCCTTGCGCTACCTCGCAAACGCGGGAGACAGCGACAAAGTATAAAAAAAAAAAAAAAAATATATATATATATATATATATATATATATATATATATATATATATATATATATATATATATATATATATATATATATATATATATATATATATATATATATATATATATATATATATATATATGGGTATACATATATATGTATATATATCATACATATTGATATCCATAAAATCGCTATGACCTTCGCCCTCTACTTTTTGATGTATTAGTTTTCCTATGCATCAACGGCGTACATATAAGCTCTTCATCTCAGCATTAGTGGCATTTGTGAGTAGAGTCAGATGTTGTCTCTCACCGTTTATGCTACGACGGCTCGAGAGGTACAGCAACTACCTCTGGAGTTATTTTCACTGGAACTTTTACTTCAATTGATGTTAAAACAACAGAGATCTTGTCAAAATAGAAGTTCTTTTGATCTTGAGAAGAGAAAACATTCAATGATCTGGACATGAAAGAGGGAAGTCTACATTTTTCATAACTTGAAAATTTTTCCTGTAGGCTCATCTTTCAACATAAGTCACGATCAAAGAACCAGTCTTCCTTGTCATGTCCTTGACCTTACCAGTAATAAAACGTGCCTAGACAACATCTTCAGATGAGAGCTCGTCGGAAGTATCTTTTTCCTCCATGGACATGAGACCCCTGTATGATATTACATCTTTGATGGAGTTTAACTTAATAAATAATGTATATAGTAAATGTGTAACAATGAAGTTTGGCTTCATTTAGAGAGCTGGTAACTATTTTACCCCAACAGTTATCTAAAATGTAGGTCTACTATGCGGTTACATCTCGATCAGTCTCACCTTAATTAATGCAAGACAGTAGCATTAGGGGAAGGTAGAGATGTTTTGATATATCAAATATCCGTCAAAAGTCACTTACGAGAACAACTACTACTAGGATGATTGTTACACCACGTTAACCAGAGTCAGGCCATAATTGCATCGCTTAGGCACAATTACTCAAAAAAAAAAATAATCTATAAAACAAAAACGAAGACACAAGTATACTAGATGCAATATAATCAATCACTGATAGAAGACTAGTAGCGGCAGTGGCTTTGAGAGGACACACAAGGCTGGAGAGATTTAACTTAACTTCACCTCACAAAATGAATGACATTTATCATGAACAGTACACTCGACATTCAGGTAAGTATATCGTTGCAAGACCTATAGTATAAAGAGTCGTCATAGAAACCTTATAACCATTAGCATGAGCACAGTTTCCATGAAGTGCATTGACATACAAAAATACACTTAGCATCTTCGCAATATGTCATTTTCCCTTTGGTTATCAGCAAATACTGGATCAGGGAAACCACTGTCACCTACTGCAATATATAGATATACATACATACATACATATATATATATATATATATATATATATATATATATATATATATATATATATATATATATATATATATATATATATATATATATATATATATATATATATATATATATATATATATATATATATATATATATATATATATATATATATAGGGTTGAGGGTCAAGTCAATTGGGAGGTGAGTTTGAATGGAGAAAAACTGGAGAAAGTGAAGTGTTTTAGATATCTGGGAGTGGATCTGGCAGCGGATGGAACCATGGAAGCGGAAGTGGATCATAGGGTGGGGGAGGGGGCGAAAATTCTGGGGGCCTTGAAGAATGTGTGGAAGTCGAGAACATTATCTCGGAAAGCAAAAATGGGTATGTTTGAAGGAATAGTGGTTCCAACAATGTTGTATGGTTGCGAGGCGTGGGCTATGGATAGAGTTGTGCGCAGGAGGATGGATGTGCTGGAAATGAGATGTTTGAGGACAATGTGTGGTGTGAGGTGGTTTGATCGAGTAAGTAACGTAACGGTGAGAGAGATGTGTGGAAATAAAAAGAGCGTGGTTGAGAGAGCAGAAGAAGGTGTTTTGAAGTGGTTTGGGCACATGGAGAGGATGAGTGAGGAAAGATTGACCAAGAGGATATATGTGTCGGAGGTGGAGGGAACAAGGAGAAGAGGGAGACCAAATTGGAGGTGGAAAGATGGAGTGAAAAAGATTTTGTGTGATCGGGGCCTGAACATGCAGGAGGGTGAAAGGAGGGCAAGGAATAGAGTGAATTGGAGCGAGGTGGTATACCGGGGTTGACGTGCTGTCAGTGGATTGAATCAAGGCATGTGAAGCGTCTGGGGTAAGCCATGGAAAGCTGTGTAGGTATGTATATTTGCGTGTGTGGACGTATGTATATACATGTGTATGGGGGGGGTTGGGCCATTTCTTTCGTCTGTTTCCTTGCGCTACCTCGCAAACGCGGGAGACAGCGACAAAGTATAATAAAATAAATAAAATATATATATATATATATATATATATACATATATATATATATATATATATATATATATATATATATATATATATATTATCCCTGGGATAGGGGAGAAAGAATACTTCCCACGCATTCCTCACGTGTCGTAGAAGGCGACTAAAGGGGACGGGAGCGGGGGGCCAGAAACCCTCCCCTCCTTATATTTCAACTTCCTAAAAGGGGAAATAGAAGAAGGAGTCAAGCGAGGAGTGCTCATATTCCTCGAAGGCTCAGACTGGGGTGTCTAAATGTGTGTGGATGTAACCAAGATGAGAAAAAAGGAGAGATAGGTAGTAAGTTTGAGGAAAGGAACCAGGATGTTTTGGCTCTGAGTGAAACGAAGCTAAAGGGTAAAGGGGAAGAGTGGTTTGGGAATGTCTTGGAATTAAAGTCAGGGGTTGGTGAGAGGACAAGAGAAAGGAAAGGAGTAGCACTACTCCTGAATCAGAAGTTGTGGGAGTATGTGATAGAGTGTAAGAAAGTAAATTCTAGATTGATATGGGTAAAACTGTAAGTTGAGGGAGAGAGATGGGTGATTATTGGTGCATATGGAGGAGAAGAAAGATCATGAGAGGCAAGTGTTTTGGGAGCAGCTGAATGAGTGTGTTAGTGGTTTTGATGCACAAGAAGGGGTTATAGTGATGGGTGATTTGAATGCAAAGGTGAGTAATGTGGCAGTTCAGGGAATAATTGGCATACATGGAGTGTTCAGTGTTGTAAATGGAAATGGTGAAGAGCTTGTAGATTTATGTGCTAAAAAAGGACTGGTGATTGGGAATACCAGGTTTGAAAAGCGAAATATACATAATAATACGTATGTAAGTAAGTGATATGGCCAGAGAGCGTTATTGAATTACGTGTTAATTGATAGACGCACGAAAGAGAGACTTTTGGATGTTTATGTGCTGAGAGGTGCAACTGGATGGATGTCTGATCATTATCTTGTGGAGGCGAAGGTGAAGATTTGTGGGGGTTTTCAGAAAAAAAGGGAGAATATTGGTGTGAAGAGAGTGGTGAGAGTAGGTGAGCTTGGGAAAGAGACTTGTGTGAGGAAGTACCAGGAGAGACTGAGTACAGAATGGAAAAAGGTGAGAACAAAGGAGGTAAGGGGAGTGGGGGAGGAATGGGATGTATTTAGGGAAGCAGTGATGGCTTGCGCAAAAGATGCTTGTGGCATGAGAAGCGTGGGAGGTGGGTTGATTAGAAAAGGTAGTGAGTGGTGGGATGAAGACGTAAGATTATTAGTGAAAGAGAAGAGAGAGGAATTTGGACGATTTTTGCAGGGAAAAATGCAAATGAGTGGGACAGGTATAAAAGAGAGAGGCAGGAGGTCAAGAGAAAGGTGCAAGAGGTGAAAAAGATGGCAAATGAGAGTTGGGTGAGAGAGTATCATTATATTTCAGGGGGAATAAAAAGATGTTTCGGAAGGAGGTAAATAAACTGCGTAAGACAAGGGAGCAGATGGGAACTTCAGTGAAGGGCGCTAATGGGGAGGTGATAACAAGTAGTGGTGATGTGAAAAGGAGATGGAGTGAGCATTTTGAAGGTTTGTTGAATGTGTTTGATGATAGAGTGGCAGATATAGGTTCTTTTGGTGGAGGTGGTGTGCAAAGTGAGAGGGTTAGGGAAAATTATTTGGTAAATAGAGAAGTGGTAGTAAAAGCTTTAATGAAGATGAAAGCCGGCAAGGCAGCAGGTTTGGATGGTATTGCAGTGGAATTTATTAAAAAAGGGGGTGTCTGTATCGTTGACTGGTTGGTAAGGTTATTTAATGCATATATGATTCATGGTGAGGTGCCTGAGGATTGGCGTAATGCTTGAATAGTGTCATTGTACAAAGGCAAAGGGGATAAGAGTGAGTGCTCAAATTACAGAGCTCCAAGTTTGTTGAGTATTCCTGGTAAATTATATCGGAGGGTATTGATTGAGAGGGTGAAGGCGTGTACAGAGCATCAGATTGGGGAAGAGCAGTGCGGTTTCAGAAGTGGTAGAGGATGTGTGGATCAGGTGTTTGCTTTGAAGAATGTATGTGAGAAATACTTAGAAAAGCAAATGGATTTGTATGTAGCATTTATGGATCTGGAGAAGGCATATGATAGAGTTGATAGAGATGCTCTGTGGAAGGTATTAAGGTTATATGGTGTGGGAGGCAAGTTGTTAGAAGCAGTGAAAAGTTTTTATCGAGGATGTACGGCATGTGTACCTGAAGGAAGTGAGGAAAGTGATTTGTTCTCAGTGAATGTAGGTTTGCGGCAGGGGTGTGTGATGTCTCCATGGTTGTTTAATTTGTATATGGATGGGGTTGTTAGGGAGGTGAATGTAAGAGTTTTGGAAAGAGGGGCAAGTATGAAGTCTGTTGTGGATGAGAGAACTTGGGAAGTGAATCATTTGTTGTTCGCTGATGATACAGCGCTGGTGGCTGATTCATGTGAGAAACTTCAGAAGCTGGTGACTGAGTTTGGGAAAGTGTGTGAAAGAAGAAAGTTAAGAGTAAATGTGAATAAGAGTAAGGTTATTAAGTACAGTAGGGTTGAGGGTCAAGTCAATTGGGAGGTAGGTTTGAATGGAGAAAAACTGGAAGAAGTGGAGTGTTTTAGATATCTGGTAATGGATTTGGCAGCGGATGGAACCATGGAAGCGGAAGTGAGTCATAGGGTGGGGGAGGGGGCGAAAATTCTGGGAGCCTTAAAGTATAATGTGTGTAATTCGAGAACATTATTTCCGAAAGCAAAAATGGGTATGTTTGAAGGAATAGTGGTTCCAACAATGTTGAATGGTTGCGTGGCGTAGGCTATGGATAGAGTTGTGCGTAGGAGGGTGGATGTGCTGGAAATAAGATGTTTTAGGACAATATGTTGTGTGAGGTGGTTTGATCGACTCAGCAACCATAGGGTAAGAGAGATATGTGGTAATGAAAAGAGTGTGGTTGAGAGAGCAGAAGAGGGTGTTTTGAAGTGGTTTGGTCACATGGAGAGAATGAGTGAGGAAAGATTGACCAAGAGGATATATGTTTCAGAGGTGGAGGGATCGAGGAGAAGTGGGAGACCAAATTGGTGGTGGAAAGATGGAGTGAAAAAGATTTTGAGTGATCGGGGCCTGAATGTGCAGGAGGGTGAAAGGCGTGCAAGGAATAGAGTGAATTGGAACGTTGTGGTGTACCTGGGTCGACGTGCTGTCAATGGATTGAATCAGGGCATGTGAAGCGTCTGGGGTAAACAAGGGAAAGTTCTTTGGGGCCTGGATGTGGAAAGGGGGCTGTGGTTTCGGTGCATTATTACATGACAGATAGAGTCTGAGTGTGAACGAATGGGGCCTTTGTTGTCGTTTCCTAGCGCTACCACGTACACTTGAGGGGGGAGGGGGTTGTTATTCCATGTGTGGCGGGGTGGCGATAGGAATGAATAAAGGTAGACAGTATGAATTATGTACATGTGTATATATGTATATGTCTTTGTGTGTATATATATGTATACATTGAGATATATAGGTATGTACATTTGCGTGTCTGGACGTGTATATATATACTTGTGTATGTTGGTGGGTTGGGCCAATCTTTCATCTGTGTCCTTGCGCGACCTCGTTCACGCGGGAGGCAGCGACGAAGCAAAATTAAAAAAAAATAATATATGTATATATATATATATATATATATATATATATATATATATATATATATATATATATATATATATATATATATATATATATTTCATCTAGTTATTTTGCTTTGTCGCTGTCTCCCGCGTTAGCGAGGTAGCGCAAGGAAACAGACGAAAGAATGAGCCAACCCGCCCACATACACATGTATATACATACACGTCCACGCACGCAAAAACACATACTTATACATCTCAATGTACACATATATATACGCACACAGACATATACATATATATATACATGTACATAATTCATATTGTCTGACTTTATTTGTTCCCATCGCCACCCCGTCACACATGGAATAACCACCCACTCCCCCCCTCATGTGTGCGAGGTAGCACAAGGAAAAGACTCGGAGGGCCTCATTCGTTCACATTCAGTCTCTAGCTGCCATGTAATAATGCACCGAAACCACAGCTCCCTTTCTATATCAAGGCCCCACACAACTTTCCATGGTTTACCCCATAAGCTTCACATGCCCTAGTTCAATCCATTGACTGCACGTCGACCCGGTATACCACTTCGTTCCAATTCACTCTATTCCTTGCACGCCTTTCACCCTCCTGCATGTTCAGGCCCCAATCACTCAAAATCGTTTTCACTCCATCTTTTCACTTCCAATTTGGTCTCCCACTTCTCCTCGTTCCCTCCACCTCCGACACATATATCCTCTTGGTCAAACTTTCCTCACTCATTCTCTCCATGTGACCAAACCATTTCAAACACCCTCTTCTGCTCTCTCAGCCACACTCTTTTTATTTCCACACATCTCTCTTACCCTTACATTACTTACTCGATTAAACCACCACACACGACATATTGTCCTCAAACATCTCATTTCCAGCAGATCCACCCTCCTGCGCACAACTCTATCCATAGCTCACTCCTCGCAACCATACAACATTGTTGGAACCACTATTCGTTCAAACATACCCATTTTGTCTTTCCCAGATATGTTCTCGACTTCCAAACATTCTTCAATGCTACCAGAATTTTCGCCCCCTCCCTCACCCTATGATTCACAACCGCTTCCATGGTTCCATCCGCTGCTAGATCCACTCCCAGATATCTAAAACACTTTACTTCCTCCATTTTTTCTCCATTCAAACGTACCTCCCAATTGACTTGACCCTCAACCCTACTGTACCTAAGAACGCTGTTCTTAATCACATTTACTCTTAACTTTCTTCTTTCACACAATTTACCAAACTCAGTCACCAGCTTCTGCAGTTTCTTACATGAATCAGCCACCAGCGCTGTATCATCAGCGAACAACAACTGACACACTTCCCAAGCTCTCTCATCCACAACAGACTGCTTACTTGCCTCTCTTTCCAAAACTCTTGCATTCACCTACCGAACAACCCCATCCATAAACAAATTAAACAACCATGGAGACATCACACACCCCTGCCGCAAACCTACATTCACTGAGAACCAATCACTTTCCTCTCTTCCTATACGTACACATGCCTTGATCCTCGATAAAAACTATTCACTGCTTCTGACAACTTGCCTCACACACCATATATTCTTAAAACCTTCCACAGAGCATCTCAATCAACTCTATCATATGCCTTCTCCAGATCCATAAATGCTACATATATATCCATTTGTTTTTCTAAGTATTTCTCACATACATTCTTCAAAGCAAACACATAATTCACACATTCTCTACCACTCATGAAACCACACTGCTCTTCCCCAATCTGATGCTCTGTACATGCCTTCACCCTCTCAATCAATACCCTCCCATATAATCTACCAGGAATACTCAACAAACTTATACCTCTGTAATTTGAGCACTCACTCTTATCCCCTTTGCCTTTGTACAATGGCACTATGCAAGCATTCCGCCAATCCTCAGGCACCTCACCATGAATCATACATACATTAAATAACCTTACCAACCAGTCAACAATACAGTCACCCCCTTTTCTAATAAATTCCACTGCAATACCATCCAAACCTGCTGCTTTGCCGGCTTTCATCTTCCGTAAAGCTTTTACTACCTCGTCTCTATTTACCAAATCATTTTCCCTAACCCTCTCACTTTGCACACCATCTCGACATAAACACCCTATATCTGTCACTCTATCATCAAACACATTCAACAAACCTTCAAAATACATACTCCATCTCCTTCTCACATCACTACTTGTTATCACCTCCCCATTTGCCCCCTTCACAGAAGTTCCAATTTGCTCCCTTGTCTTACGCACTTTATTTACCTCCTTCCGGAACATCTTTTTATTCTCCCTGAAATTTAATGATACTCTCTCACCCCAACTCTCATTTGCCCTCTTTTTCACCTCTTGCACCTTTCTCTTGACCTCCTGCCTCTTTCTTTTATACCATTCCCACTCATTTGCATTTTTTCCCTGCAAAAATATTCCAAATGCCTCTCTCTTCTCTTTCACTAATAATCTTACTTGTTCATCCCACCAATCACTACCTTTTCTAATCAACCCACATCCCAAGCTTCTCATGCCACAAGCACCTTTTGCGCAAGCCATCACTGATTCCCTAAATACATCCCATTCCTCCCCCACTCCCCTTACCTCCTTTGTTCTCATCTTTTTCTATTCTGTACTCAGTCTCTCCTGGTACTTCCTCACTCAAGTCTCCTTCCCAAGCTCACTTACTCTCACCACTCTTTTCACCCCGACATTCTCTCTTCTTTTCTGAAAACCCCAACAAATCTTCACCTTCGCCTCCACAAGATAATGATCAGACATCCCTCCAGTTGCACCTCTCAGTACATTAACATCCAAAAGTCTCTCTTTCGTGCGTCTATCAATTAACACGTAATCCAGTAACGCTCTCTGGCCATCTCTCCTACTTACATACGTATACTTATGTATATCTCGCTTTTTAAACCAGGTATTGCCAATCACCAGTCATTTTTCAGCACATAAATCTACAAGCTCTTCACCATTTCCATTTACAACACTGAACACTCCATGCATACCAATTATTCCCTCAACTGCCACTTTACTCACCTTTGTATTCAAATCACCCATCACTATAAGCCGGTCTTGTGCATCAAAACCACTGACACCTTCATTCAACTGCTCCCAAAACACTTGCCTCTCTTGATCTTTCTTCTCATGCCCAGGTGCATATGCACCAATAATCACACATCTCTCTCCATCAACTTTCAGTTTTACCCATATCAATCTATTATTTACTTTCTTACACTCTATCATATACTCCCACAACTCCTGATTCAGGAGTAGTGCTACTCCTTCCCTTGCTCTTGTCCTCTCACTAACCCCTGACTTTACTCCCAAGACATTACCAAACCACTCTTCCCCTTTACCCTTGAGCTTCTTTTCACTCAGAGCCAAAATATCCAGGTTCCTTTCCTCAAACATACTACCTATCTCCTTTTTTCTCATCTTGGTTACATTCACACACATTTAGACACCCTAATCTGAGCCTTCGATGAGGATAAGCATTCCTCGCGTGACTCCTTTTTCTGTTTCCCCTTTTAGAAAGTTAAAATACAAGGAGGGGAGGGTTTCTGGACCCCCGCTTCCGTCCCCATTAGTCGCCTTCTACTACACGTGATGAATGCGTGGGAAGTATTCTTTCTCCCCTACCTCCTATGTATATATATAAATATATATATATATATATATATATATATATATATATATATATATATATATATATATATATATATATATATATATATTATCCCTGGGGATAGGGGAGCAAGAATACTTCCCACGTATTCCCTGCGTGTCGTAGAAGGCGACTAAAAGGGGAGGGAGCGGGGGGCTGGAAATCCTCCCCTCTCATTTTTTTTTTTTTTAATTTTCCAAAAGAGGGAACAGAGAATTGGGCCAGGTGAGGGTAGTCCCTCAAAGGCCCAGTCATCTGTTCTTAACGCTACCTCGCTAATGCGGGAAATGGTGAATAGTTTGAAAGAAAAGAAAAGAAAAGGAAAATATATATATATATATATATATATATATATATATATATATATATATATATATATATATATATATATATATATATATATATATATATATATATATATATATATATATATTGGAAAGGATCACAATTTTGCGCTTGATCAAGATATTCCTATAAGACTATTCGTGTTTCATTTTCAGCGTGTACTCATAGGAATATATATATATATATATATATATATATATATATATATATATATATATATATATATATATATATATATATATATATATATTTTTTTTTTTTTTTTTCTTGCTTTGTCTCTGTCTCCCGCGTTTGCAAGGTAGCGCAAGGGAACAGACGAAAGAAATGGCCCAACCCACCCCCATACACATGTATATACATACGTCCACACACGCAAGTATACATACCTACACAGCTTTCCATGGTTTACACCATACGCTTCACATGCCCTGATTCAACCCACTGACAGCACGTCAACCCCAGTATACCACATCGATCCAATTCACTCTATTCCTTGCCCTCCTTTCACCCTCCTGCATGTTCCGGCCCCGATCACACAAAATCTTTTTCACTCCATCTTTCCACCTCCAATTTGGTCTCCCACTTCTCCTCGTTCCCTCCACCTCCGACACATATATCCTCTTGGTCAATCTTTACTCGCTTATTCTCTCCATGTGCCCAAACCATTTCAAAACCGGCGTTTTACGAAAGCGCGGATTGGCATATCAAAAGCGCGGCAAACGTTGCTGATATATTGCTATCAAAAGCGCGGCAGAATATTAAGTCAAAAGCGCGTTTTATCACTCACCTCTAAGTCCGATTGTTTATACGTTCATTAACGATCGTTCACCTCTTCCGTTAGCCAGATGATATCATCTGTTGCCCCCTGCTTACCACGGGGAGGTGGAAGTAGGACTTTTAAGCAGGAAAAATTATATATTTGTTAAGTAAGTATAGGCTTGTCCTTGTAAGTATATTCTTCTTGCACCTTAGTACAGGCTTGTCCTTGCAGTCCTTTATGAAAGGTTAGGTTAGGTTAGGTTAGGTTAGGTTAGGTTTGGCTGAAAGTTATGACAACACAGGATTGACTGTCAGGTTCAGACTGAGCACCGTGGACTTCAGCACTGTGAACAGGAAACCATCGAGATAGACACTCGCGGTGGTCTCGGTGAACAGTGTGAAGCATTATGACACACCGAATGATTCTCATTGACACAGCGAGTGAACGGATTAACCTTGCCGCGCATTTGATAGTACTTTAAGGGTGAGTTTCGAACGCGGTCACTTTCTCGAATCCGCGCTTTTGATATACGCCCTTTCAAAACACCCTCTTCTGCTCTCTCAACAACACTCTTTTTATTTCCACACATCTCTCTTACCCTTGCGTTACTTACTCGATCAAACCACCTCACACCACACATTGTCCTCAAACATTTCATTTCCAGCACATCCATCCTCCTGCGCACAACTCTATCCATAGCCCACGCTTCGCAACCATACAACATTGTTGGAACCACTATTCCTTCAAACATAGCCATTTTTGCTTTCCGAGATAATGTTCTCGACTTCCACACACTCTTCAAGGCTCCCAGGATTTTCGCCCCCTCCCCCACCCTATGATCAACTTCCGCTTCCATGGTTCCATCCGCTGCCAGATCCACTCCCAGATATTTAAAACACTTTACTTCCTCCAGTTTTTCTCCATTCAAACTTACCTCCCAATTGATTTGACCCTCAACCCTACTGTACCTAATAACCTTGCTCTTATTCACATTTACTCTTAGCTTTCTTCTTTCACATACTTTACCAAACTCAGTCACCAGCTTCTGCAGTTTCTCACATGAATCAGCCACCAGCGCTGTATCATCAGCGAAAAACAACTGACTCACTTCCCAAGCTCTCTCATCCCCAACAGACTTCATACTTGCCCCTCTTTCCAAAACTCTTGCATTCACCTCCCTAGCAATATATATATAGGCATGTATACGTGCGTGTGTGGACGTGTATGTATATACATGTGATGTCGCTGGGTTGGGCCATTCTTTCGTCTATTTCTTTGCGATACCTATATATATGTAGCGCAAGTACATCCCATAAGTATTCTTTCTCCCCTATCTCTAGGGAAAGTGGAGAAAAGATACTTCCCACGCATTCCTCACGTGTCGTAGAAGGAGACTAAAGGGGCCGGGAGCGTGAGACTGGACACCCTCCCATCCGTGTATTTTAAATTTCGAAAAGTCGAAAGAGAAGTAGGAGTCACGTGGGGAGTGCTCATCCTCCTCGAAAGCTCACACTGGGGTGTCTGAATGTGTATGGATGTAACCAATATGAGAAAAAGGAGATATAGGTAGTGTCTTTGAGGAAATAAACCTGGATATTTTGGCTCTGAGTGAAAGGAAGCTCAAGGGTAAAGGGGAAGATCGGTTTAGGAATGTCTTGGGAGTAAAGTCAGGGGTTAGTGAGAGGACAAGAGCAAGCGAAGGAGTAGCAGTACTTCCTGAAACAGGAGTGGTGGGATTATGTGATAGAGTGTAAGAAAGTTATCTCTAGACTAAAATGGGTAAAACTGAAAGTGGATGGAGAGAGATGGGTGATTATTGGTGCATATGCACCTGGACTTGAGAAGAAAGGTCACGAGAGGCAAGTGTTTTGGGAGTAGCTGAATGAGTGTGTTAGTAGTTTTGATGCACGAGACCAGGTTATAGTGATGGGTCATTTGAATGCAAAGGTGAGTAATGTGGCAGTTGAGGGAATAATTGGTATACATGGGGTGTTCAGTGTTGTAAATTGAAATGGTGAAGAGCTTGTAGAATTATGTGCTGAAAAAGGACTGATGATTGGGAATACCTGGTTTGAAAATAGAGATATACATAAGTATACGTATGTAAGCAGGATTGACGGCCACAGAGCGTTATTGGATTTCGTGTTAATTGATAGGCGCGCGAAAGAGAGGCTTTTGGATGTTGATGTCCTGAGAGGTGCAACTGGAGGGATATGTGGTCATTATCTTGTTGAGGCGAAGGTGAAGATTTGTAGAAGTTTCAGAAAAGAAGAGTGAATGTTTAATGAAAAGAATGGTGAGAGTAAGTGAGCTTGGGAATTAGACTTTTGTGAGAAAGTACCAGGACAGACACAGTACAGTATGGAAAAAGGTGAGAACAAAGGACGTAAGGGAGTGGGGGAGTAATATGATGTATTTTGGGAGGTAGTGATGGCTTGAGCAAATGATGCTAGTGGCATGAGAAGCGAGAGAGATGGGCAGATTAGAAAGGGTAGTGAGTGGTGGGCTGAAGAAGTAAGAGTGTTAGTGAAAGAGAAGAGAAAGGCATTTGGACGATTCTTGCAGGGAAATAATGCAAATGAGTGGGAGATGTATGAAAGAAACAGGCAGGAGGTCGAGAAAAAGGTGCAAGAGGTGAAAAAGAGGGCAAATGAGAGTTGGGGTGAGGGAGTATCAATAAATCTTAGGGAGAAAAAAAAGATGTTTTGGAAGGAGGTAAATAAAATGCGTAAGACAAGGTAACAAATGGAAACTTCAGTGAAGGGGGCTAATGGGGAAGTGATAACAAGTAGTGGCGATGTGAGAAGATGAAGTGACTATTTTGACAGTTTGTTGAATGTGTTTGATGATAGAGTGGGAGATATAGGGTGTTTTGGTCGAGGTGGTGTGCAAAGTGAGAGTATTAGGGAAAATGATTTGGTAAACTGAGAAGAGGTAGTAAAAGCTTTGCGGAAGATGAAAGCCGGCAAGGCGGCGGGTTTGGATAGTATTGCAGTGGAATTTATTAAAAAAGGGGGTGACTGTATTGTTGACTGGTGGGTAAGGTTACTGAATGTATGTATGTATGACTCATGGTGAGGTGCCTGAAGATTGGCGGAATGCTTGCATAGTGCCATTGTACAAAGGCAAAGGGGATAAAAGTGAGTGCTCAAATTACAGAGGTATAAGTTTGTCGGTTATTCTTGGGAAATGATATGGGAGGGTATTGATTGAGAGGGTGAAGGCATGTACAGAGCATCAGATTGGGGAAGAGCAGTGTGGTTTCGGAAGTGGTAGAGGATGTGTGGATCAGGTGTTTGTTTTGAAGAATGCATGAGTGAAATGATCAGAAAAGCAAATGGATATTTATGTAGCATTTATGGATCTGGAAAAGGCACATAATAGAGTTGATAGACATAGTTTGTGGAAGGTATTAATTATATATCGTGTGGGAGGCAAGTTGTTAGAAGTAGTGAAAAGTTTTTATCGAGGATGTAAGACATGTGTACGTGTAGGAGGAGAAGAAAGTGATTGGTTTTCAGGGAATGTAGGTTTACGGCAGGGGTGTTTGATGTATCAATGGTTGTTTAATTTTTTTTATTGGTGGGGTTGTTAGGTAGGTGAATGCAAGAGTTTTGGAAAGAGGGGCAAGCATGTAGTCTGTTGTGGATGCTACAACTTGGGAAGTTGTATCACAGTTTCCACAAGGAACTTTATAGATGCAACCAAGAGAATTTTCTGGTGAATTCCTGATTAAGATATTCTTTATAGTATTATTGTTGCTAAAGGCAACATTTACATTAAAGGATTTAAGCAACATGGGAAGCAAAGTAAAATTATTATTAAAAGGGAGAACTAAAAGATTCTTGGTGTCAATGGGAGGTTTGGGCTCAACTCTATAAAATGATTTCTTTGCTAACTTAAGGGATTTATCAATGAAAGATCTAGGGTACTTTAACTTAGATCCAATGGAATATATCTTCTAAAACTCATCATCAATAAACTCTGGACTGCAAATACGTAATGCCCTTAGGAACATAGATTGAAATGATGATAATTTAACTCTGTCATGTTGAGATGAGTAATAATGGATATATGAGCAAACATTGGTGGGTTTTCTATATATGCTAAACTTAAACTTGTTTCCTTGTCTATGGATCATGCGATCTAAAAATGGTAACATACCATTATTTTCATTTTCTACAGTAAATTTGATGGAAGGTACTAAATTGTTAAGTAAAGGGAAGAACCGGATGTTGGACTATTGCTATGATAAATTAAGGAAAGAACGCAATCGGCTACAAGTGTCACTAAATCGTAAGTTGGACCATCTTTTTGAAAACATCGACTGGACCAAGAACACAAACCCATCCTTTGTGGTAAACCTGTCTGATAAACAACTAGATAAAGATTCCTTGTGTGCATTAGGCTATGGTTTAAGTTTTGTATGCTCTAACAGAGAAGCCAGCTGTGTTGATGTCACAAAGTCTTTTTGTAATTTAGAAAAATACAGTAATGTAAGTAATGATATTAATATTTGCAAGGGTTTATTGTATGCCAGTTTGTCAAAACCAGTGGAAGCTAATTGCCCTAAAAGATTCATAAGAGCTATTAACACCTTAAAAAAAGACAAGGATAAAGCAGATAAGGCTAACACCGTTGTGATTTTAGACAAAAGTACCTATTTATCTAAAATGAATGATCTTCTAAATGATAACACAACATATTCTAAACTTAGTAAAAATCCCTTAGGAGCAGTTAATTCTCGCTTCAATAAAGAAATGAAGTTGTTGTTGAAAGGTAATATTTCTCTTATCAAAAATTTATCATCTTTCTCCCCTTCATTGCCATATATGTATGGACTTATCAAAACACATAAACAAAATTTTCCAGCAAGACCTATAGTTAGTTCAGTAGGCTCCATCATATATAAATTATCAAAATGGTTAGTTTCCTTATTAAGCCCTTTAGTGGGTAAGGTATCAAATTCTAATATCATGAACAATGTAGATTTAGTCAACAAGCTAAACAATATCAATATTAATTTTCATTTCAAACTAGTTAGCTTTGATGTTTCTTCACTTTTCACTAAAGTTCCAGTTGATGACCTTTTAGAATATTTATTTGATGTCTTGGATGATATTCAATTACCTGTTTCAAAGTCTAATTTCATTGAACTGATAAAATTGTGTATAAATGACTGTGTATTTTAATTCAATGTATATTATTATGCTCAAAAATTTGGTATGGCAATGGGTAACCCTCTTTCACCTGTACTAAGTAATCTTTATATGGAATTTTTTGAAACAAAATTACTAAAGGATATCTTACCTTCTAATGCAATTTGGTTTAGGTATGTAGATGATGTTCTTTGTGTTTGGCCAACAAATGAAAATTTACAAATATCTCTCCCCTTACTTAACAATTTAGTACCTTCCATCAAATTTACTGTAGAAAATGAAAATAATGGTATATTACCATTTTTAGATTGCATGATCCATAGACAAGGAAACAAGTTTAAGTTTAGCATATATAGAAAACCCACCAATGTATTCTCATATATCCATTAATACTCATCTCAACATGACAGAGTTAAATTATCATAATTTCAATCTATGTTCCTAAGGGCATTACGTATTTGCAGTCCAGAGTTGATTGATGATGAGTTTGAGAAGATATATTCCATTGGATCTAAGTTAAAGTACCCTAGATCTTTCATTTATAAATCCCTTAAGTTAGCAAAGAAATCATTTTATAGAGTTCTGCCCAAACCTCCCATTGACACCAAGAATCTTTTAGTTCTCCCTTGTAATAATAATTTCACTTAGCTTCCCATGTTCTTAAATCCTTTAATGTAAATGTTGCCTTTAGCAACAATAATAATATAAAGAATATCTTAATCAAGAATTCACCAGAAAATTCTCTTAGTTGCATCTATAAAGTTCCTTGTGGAAACTGTGATAAATCTTATGTTGGTCAGACTGGTAAGGATCTTTCTGTTAGACTTAAGCAATATAAATATAGTATAAGAACGGGACAAGAATCAAATGCCTTGTTTAATCATGTTAAAAACTACGATCATTCTATTGACTGGTGTAACGCCATCTCAGTTGTCAACTCTAACTTTATTACCAAGAGAAATATCATTGAATCTTCTATTATTAAATACACAAAGAATCATAATCTTAATATCAGTGATGGTCTGTACAAATAAGATAACTTTATTGTTGATAAGATTTGTAAAATGATAAGTTTATGAACGCTCATTGTATGTTTTGGACAATCACATGTTTACCAAATGGCGTCCTAGCTTCGTCTCTTCGATGTATATCAAATGACTGTTATATTCCTCTCTTGTGTCTCCCCTCATGATGTAATTATTACACGAAAGTGCTCTTGGGAACGTTTCTTGTTTCATTTTCCCCGTGGACTCATAGGAATATCTTGATCACGCGCAAAATTGTGATCCTTTCTAACATATATACACACACATATATATATATATATATATATATATATATATATATATATATATATATATATATATATATATATATATATATAAGCAGCGGGGGGCCAGAAATCCTCCCCTCGTACTTTTTTAACTTTCTGAAATGGGAAACAAAAGAAGGAGTCACGCGGGGAGTGCTCATCCTCCTCGAAGGCTCAGATTGGGGTGCCTAAATGTGTGTGGATGTAACCAAGATGTGAAAAAAGGAGAGATAGGTAGTATGTTTGAGGAAAGGAACCTGGATGTTTTGGCTCTGAGTGAAACGAAGCTCAAGGGTAAAGGGGAAGAGTGGTTTGGGAAGGTCTTGGGAGTAAAGTCAGGGGTTAGTGAGAAGACAAGAGCAAGGGAAGGCGTAGCAATACTCCTGAAACAGGAGTTGTGGGAGTATGTGATAGAATGTAAGAAAGTAAATTCTCGATTAATATGGGTAAAACTGAAAGTTGATGGAGAGAGATGGGTGATTATTGGTGCATATGCACCTGGGCATGAGAAGAAAGATCATAGGAGGCAAGTGTTTTGGGAGCAGCTGAATGAGTGTGTTAGTGGTTTTGATGCACGAGACCGGGTTATAGTGATGGGTGATTTGAATGCAAAGGTGAGTAATGTGGCAGTTGAGGGAATAATTGGTATACATGGGGTGTTCAGTGTTGTAAATGGAAATGGTGAAGAGCTTGTAGATTTATGTGCTGAAAAAGGACTGATGATTGGGAATACCTGGTTTAAAAAGCTAGATATACATAAGTATACTTATGTAAGTAGGAGAGATGGCCAGAGAGCGTTATTCGATTACGTGTTAATTTACAGGCGCGCGAAAGAGAGACTTTTGGATGTTAATGTGCTGAGAGGTGCAACTGGAGGGATGTCTCATCATTATCTTGTGGAAGCTAAGGTGAAGATTTGTATGGGTTTTCAGAAAAGAAGAGTGAATGTTGGGGTGAAGAGAGTGGTGAGAGTAAGTGAGCTTGGGAAGGAGACTTGTGTGAGGAAGTACCAGGAGAGACTGAGTACAGAATGGAAAAAGGTGAGAACAATGGAAGTAAGGGGAGTGTTGGAGGAATGGGATGTATTTAGGGAATCAGTGATGGATTGCGCAAAAGATGCTTGTGGCATGAGAAGAGTGGGAGATGGGTTGATTAGAAAGGGTAGTGAGTGGTGGGATGAAGAAGTAAGAGTATTAGTGAAAGAGAAGAGAGAGGCATTTGGACGATTTTTGCAGGGAAAAAATACAATTGAGTGGGAGATGTATAAATGAAAGAGACAGGAGGTCAAGAGAAAGGTGCAAGAGGTGAAAAAAAGGGCAAATGAGAGCTGGGGTGAGAGAGTATCATTAAATTTTAGGGAGAATAAAAAGATGTACTTGAAGGAGGTAACTAAAGTGCGTAAGACAAGGGAGCAAATGGGAACTTCAGTGAAGGGCGCAAATTGGGAGGTGATAACAAGTAGTGGTGATGTGAGAAGTAGATGGAGTGAGTATTTTGAAGGTTTGTTGAATGTGTTTGATGATATAGTGGTAGATATAGCGTGTTTTGGTCGAGGTGGTGTGCAAAGTGAGAAGGTTAGGGAAAATGATTTGGTAAACAGAGAAGAGGTAGTAAAAGCTTTGCGGAAGATGAAAGCCGGCAAGGCAGCAGGTTTGGATGGTATTGCAGTGGAATTTATTAAAAAAGGGGGTGACTGTATTGTTGCCTGGTTGGTAAGGTTATTTAATGTATATATGACTCATGGTGAGGTGCCTGAGGATTGGCGGAATGCATGCATAGTGCCATTGTACAAAGGCAAAGGGGATAAGAGTGAGTGCTCAAATTACAGAGGTATAAGTTTGTTGAGTATTCCTGGTAAATTATGTGGGAGGGTATTGATTGAGAGGGTGAAGGTATGTACAGAGCATCAGATTGGGGAAGAGCAGTGTGGTTTCAGAAGTGGTAGAGTGAAAGTGAAAGAAGAAAGTTAAGAGTAAATGTGAATAAGAGCAAGGTTATTAGGTACAGTAGGGTTGAGGGTCAAGTCAATTGGGAGGTGAGTTTGAATGGAGAAAAACTGGAGGAAGTGAAATGTTTTAGATATCTGGGAGTGGATCTGGCAGCAGATGGAACCATGGAAGCGGAAGTGGATCATAGGGTGGGGGAGGGGGCGAAAATTCTGGGAGTCTTGAAGAACGTGTGGAAGTCGAGAACATTATCTCGGAAAGCAAAAATGGGTATGTTTGAATGAATAGTGTTTCCAACAATGTTGTATGGTTACGAGGCGTGGGCTATGGATAGAGTGGTGAGCAGGAGGATGGATGTGCTGGAAATGAGATATTTGAGGACAATGTGTGGTGTGAGGTGGTTTGATCGAGTAAGTAACGTAAGGGTAAGAGAGATATGTGGAAATAAAAAGAGCGTGGTTGAGAGAGCAAAAGAGGGTGTTTTGAAATGGTTTGGGCACATGGAGAGAATGAGTGAGGAAAGATTGACCAAGAGGATATATGTGTCGGAGGTGGAGGGAACGAGTAGAAGAGAGAGACCAAATTGGAGGTGGAAAGATGGAGTGAAGAAGATTTTGACTGATCGGGGCCTGAACATGCAGGAGGGTGAAAGGAGGGCAAGGAATAGAGTGAATTGGAGCGATATGGTATACCGGGGTTGACGTGCTGTCAGTGGATTGAATCAGGGCATGTGAAGCGTCTGGGGTAAACCATGGAAAGCTGTGTAGGTATGTATATTTGCGTGTGTGGACGTATGTATATACATGTGTATGGGGGTGGGTTTGGCCATTTCTTTCGTCTGTTTCCTTGCGCTACCTCGCAAACGCGGGAGACAGCGACAAAGCAAAAAAAAAGAAAAAAAAAAGATATATATATATATATATATATATATATATATATATATATATATATATGTGTGTGTGTGTGTGTGTGTGTGTGTGTGTGTGTATGTGTGTCGGAGGTGGAGGGAACGAGAAGTGGGAGACCAAATTAGAGGTGGAAAGATGGAGTGAAAAAGATTTTGATTGATAGTGGCCTGAACATGCAGGAGGGTGAAAGGCGGGCAAGGAATAGAGTGAATTGGATCGATTTGGTATACCGGGGTTGACCTGCTGTTAGTGGATTGAATCAGGGCATGAAAAGCGTCTGGGGTAAACCATGGTAAGTTGTGTGGGGCCTGGATGTGAAAAGGGAGCTGTTCTTTCGGGCATTATTGCATGACAGATAGAGACTGAGCGTGAACTAATGGGGCCTTTTGTTGTCTTTTCCTAACGCTACCTCGCACACATGAGGGGGGAGGTGGATGGTATTCCATTTGTGGCGGGGTGGCGATGGGAATAAATAAAGGCAGACAGTGTGAATTGTGTGCATGGGTATATATGTATGTGGCTGTGTGTGTATATATATATGTACATTGAGATGTTTAGGTATGTATATTTGCGTGTGTGGACGTGTATATATATATACATTGTGTATGGGGGTGGGTTGGGCCATTTCTTTCGTCTATTTCGTTGCGCTACATAGCAAACGCGGGAGGCAGCGACAAAGCTAAATAAAAAAAATAAATATAATATATTTATATATATATATATATATATATATATATATATATATATATATATATATATATATATATATATATATATATATATATTTTTTTTTTTTGGCTTTGTCGCTGTCTCACGCGTATGCGAGGTAGCGCAAGGAAACAGACGAAAGAAATGGCCCAACCCACCCCCATACACATGTATATACATACGTCCACACACGCAAATATACATACCTACACAGCTTTCCATGGTTTACCCCAGACGCTTCACATGCCTTGATTCAATCCACTGAGAGCACGTCAACCCCGGTATTCTACATCGATCCAAGTCATTCTATTCCTTGCCCTCCTTTCACCCTCCTGCATGTTCAGGCCCCGATCACACAAAATCTTTTTCACTACATCTTTCCACCTCCAATTTGGTCTCCCACTTCTCCTCGTTCCCTCCACCTCCGACACATATATACTCTTGGTCAATCTTTCCTTACTCAATCTCTTCATGTCCCCAAACCATTTGAAAACACCCTCTTCTGCTCTCTCAACCACGCTCTTTTTATTTCCACACATCTCTCTTACCCTTACGTTACTTACTCGATCAAACCACCTCACACCACATATTGTCCTCAAACATCTCAATTCCAGCACATCCATCCTCTTGCGCACAACTCTATCCATAGCCCACGCCTCGCAACAATACAACATTGTTGGAACCGCTATTCCTTCAAACATACCCATTTTTGCTTTCCGATATAATGTTCTCGACTTCCACACATTCTTCAAGACTCCCAGGATTTTCGCCCCCTTCCCGACCCTATGATCCACTTCCGCTTCCATGCTTCCATCCGCTGCCACATCCACTCCCAGATATCTAAAACACTTTACTCCCTCCAGTTTTGCTACATTCAAACTTAACTTATATATATATATATATATATATATATATATATATATATATATATATATATATATATATATATATATATATATATATATATATATATATATATATATATATATATATATATATATATATAAAAAGGTGAGAACAATGGATGTAAGGGGAGTGGGGGAGGAATGGGATGTATTTTAGGGAATCAGTGTTGGATTGCGGAAAAGATGCTTGTGGCATGAGAAGCGTGGGAGATGTGTTGATTAGAAAGGGTAGTGAGTGGTGGGATGAAGAAGTAAGAGTATTAGTGAAAGAGAAGAGAGAGGCATTTCGACTATTTTTGCAGGGAAAAAATGCAATTGAATGGGAGATGTATAAAAGAAAGAGACAGGAGGTCAAGAGAAAGGTGCAAGAGGTGAAAAAGAAGGCAAATGAGAGTTGGGGTGAGAGACTATCTTTAAATTTTAGGGAGAACAAAAAGATGTTCTGGAAGGAAGTAAATAAAGTGCATAAGACAAGTTAGCAAAGGGGAACTTAAGTGAAGGGCGCAAATGGTGAGGTGATGACTAGGAGAGGTGATGTGAGAAGTAGATGGAGTGAGTATTTTGAAGGTTTGTTGAATGTGTTTGATGATAGAGTGGGAGATATAGGGTGTCTTGGTCGAGGTGGTGTGCAAATTGAGATGGTTGAGGAAAATGTTTTGGTAAACAGAGAAGAAGTACTAAAAGCTTTGCGGAAAATGAAAGCCGGCAAGGCAGCATTTTTGGATTGTATTGCAGTGGAATCTATTAAAAAAGGGGTTGACTGTATTGTTGACTGGTTGGTAAGGTTATTTTATATATGTATGACTCATGGTGAGGTGCCTGAGGATTGGCGGAATGCGTACATGGTGCAATTGTACAAAGGCAAAGGGGATAAGAGTGAGTGCTCAAATTACAGAGGTATAACTTTGTTGAGTGTTCCTGGTAAATTATATGGGAGGGTATTGATTGAGAGGGTGAAGGCATGTACAGAGCATCAGATTGGGGAAGAGCAGTGTGGTTTCAGAAGTGGTAGAGGATGTGTCGATCAGGTGTTTGCTTTGAAAAATGTATGTGAGAAATACTTAGAAAAGCAAATGGATTTGTATGTAACATTTATGGATCTAGAGAATTCATATGATAAAGTTGAAGAGATGCTCTGTGGAAGGTATTAATAATATATGGTGTGGGTGGCAAGTTGTTGGAAGCAGTGAAAAGTTTTTAATCGAGGATGTAAGGCATGTGTACGTGTAGGAAGAGAGGAAAGTGATTGGTTCTCAGTGAATGTAGGTTTGCGGCAGGGATCTGTGATGTCTCCATGGTTGTTTAATTTGTTTATGGATAGGGTTGTTAGGGAGGTGAATGCAAGAGTTTTGGAAAGAGGGTCTAGAATGAAGTCTGTTGTGGATGAGAGAGCTTGGGAAGTGAGTCAGTTGTTGTTCGCTGATGATACA